>NW_003852721.1:107450-122851 GCF_000181295.1 Otolemur garnettii
GCCTATATTCCCAGCTACTTGGGAGGCTGAGGCAAGAGAATCGCCTAAGCCCAGGAGTTGGAGGTTGCTGTGAGCTGTGTGATGCCTCGGCACTCTACCAAAGTCAATAAAGGAAGACTCTGTCTCTAAAAAAAAGTTGAGCAGGAGACATGAACAGAAACTTTTGTAAAGAAAATGCAGGGTGGCGCCTATGGCTCAGTGAGTAGGGCACCAGCCCCATATACTGAGGGTGGTGGGTTCAAACCCAGCCCCCCGATAAACTGCAACAGAAAAATAGCTGGGCATTGTGGTGGGCACCTGTACTCCCAGCTACTCCGGAGGCTGAGGCAAGAGAATCACCTAAGCCCAAGAGCTGGAGGTTGCTGTGAGCTGTGATATCATCGCACTTACTGAAGGTGATAAAGTGAGACTCTGTCTCTGAGAAAAAAAAAAAAATGTAATTTTTTTCTTTTGTAGCCCCAGAAGGGAATGGTGGTACAAATGCACTGCAAATGTGGATGATCAATGACACCAATTGAGAAAAATGGAATTTTTTTTTTTTTGAGACAGAGTCTCACTATGTCACCCTGGGTAGGGCGCTGTGATGTCCCAGCTCACAGCAACCTCAGACTCTTGGGCTTAAGAGATTCTCTTCCCTCAGCCTCCCAAGTAGCTTGGACTAAAGGCACCTGCCACAAGACATGGTTGTTTTTTTGGTTATAGTTATGTTGTTTGGCAGGCCCAGGCTGGATTTGATCCAACCAGCTCGAGGGTATGTGGCTGCTTTCCTAGCTGCTGAGCTATAGGTGCTGAGCAGAGAAAATGCAATTCTTTTTTTTCAGAGACAGAGTCTCACTTTGTCACCCTCGGTAGAGTGCTGTGATATCACAGCTCACAGCAACCTCCACCTCTTGGGCTTAGGTGATTCTGTTGCTTCAGCCTCGCAAGTAGCTGGGACTATAGGCGCCTGCCACAATGCCTGGCTATTTCTTGTTGAAGTTTGGCCAGGGCCAGGTTTGAACCTGCTGCTCTCGGTATATAGGGCTGGACCCCTTACTCAGTGAGCCACAGGTGCTGCCTGAGAAAATGCAATTCTTAATGAAAGAATGAGAACTACTACATGCAGAAGCAATAATAGAATTAGAATACTGCCCTTTTGCAACTCTCAGCAAAACAAGTATAATTAGAAAAATACTAATCAATAAATGATAAGCAATTATATGAAAGACACAGGCAGAGGTTCCCTGCAACCACTGACCAGCTTTAATATAAATAAGAGGTGTGAAAATCAGACATATGCATCCAAATGTGCTGCCTTGCCTTGCCTTGCCTTCTTTCCTTTCCTTTCCCTACCTTTCATTTTTTTTTTGACAGAGTCTCAATCAGTCCACCTGTGGGCTGAGTAACCTGGCGTCATAACTCACAGCAACCTCAAACTCCTAGGTTCAACTGAATCTCCTGCCTTAGATGCCCACCACAATACCTGGCTAATTTTTCTATTCTTAGTAGAGACAGGTCTCACTTTCCTCAGCCTGTTCTCCAACGCCTGAACTCAGGTGATCCACCCACCTACAGCCCCTCAGAGTGCTAGAATTACAAGAATGAGTCACTGCATTCAGCCCAAATGCTCTGTCTTAATGGGGATGTTCTGGAAGCTTAAAATACAGAATGGCTTTGAAAGATTTAGCACTAAAAATATTTCATTAATAATATAATATCAATCACGTATTGAAATATCAACTTTTGGACATATTCAGTTAAATAAACTAATGCAATTAATTTCACACTTTTATTTATGATGCAATAGAACATTTATAATGATACCCGTAGATCCTACTTCAGCTCTAATAAACATTGCTGCTTGAAGGAAGTGAACCATTTTTAAAACCCTGGCTGCCTCCTTAAAAAAACATGAAGGTTATATTATTTAATTTACTTATTTTATTTATTTACTTATTTAGAGACAGGGTCTCACTATGTTGCCCTCGGTAGAGTGTTGTAGTGTCACACCTCACAGCAACCTCAAACTCTGGGGCTTAAGCAATTCACTTTCCTCAGCCTACCAAGTAGATGGGACTACAGGCTCCAGCCACAAGCCCCGCTATTTTCTGGTTGCAGTTGTCATTGTTCAGAGGCCTGGGCCCTGCTGGAACTTGCCAGCCTCGGTGTATGTGGCTGGCGCCCGACTCACTGAGCAACGGACGCCAAGCCTATTTATTGATTTTAGATACCAAGGTTTGCTCTGTTGCCCAGAGGAGCGCACAAGGACATAATTATAGCTCATTCTAGTTTCCAACACTAGAAGGTAGGCTTGTAGGAGGCTCCTTCTATCTCAGCCTCCTGAGTTGCTGGGAGGTCAGACAGGCACCACCGTGTCTAGCTATTTTGTTTCTATTTTTGTAAAGATGGTCTCTCCTGATGTTGCCCAGGCTGGTCTCAAACTCCTGCCCTCACATGATCCCCCTTCCTTCAGCTCCAAAAATGGTAGGATTAGAGGCACGAATCACCCTTCCCAGCCCCAAATCTGAAATTAAAAAAAAAAAAAAATTCATCATGGGCAGTGCCTGTGGTTCAAGGAGTAGGGCGCCCGCCCCACATACCAGAGGTGGCAGGTTCAAATCCGGCCCTGGCCAAAAACTGAAAATAAATACAAAAATAAATAAAAATATTGGATGGCGCCTGTCGCTCAAGGAGTAAGGCGCCAGCCCAGTATACTGGGGGTGGGGTGGCGATTCAAACCCGCCCGGTCAAAAACTGCAAAAAAAACAAAATCATCATTGCAGGTTCCTTTTTTTTTTTTGACAGAGTTTCACTTTGTCGCCCTCGGTAGAGTGCTTTGGCGTCACAGCTCACAGCAACCTCCAACCCCTGGGCACAGGCGATGTTCTTGCCTCAGCCTTGCGAGTAGCTGGGACACAGGCGTCCGCCACAACACCCGGCTATTTTTTGTTGCAGTTTGGCGGGGGCCAGGTTCAAACCCACCACCCTCGGTATATACCGCCGGCCCCTACTCACTGAGCCACAGGCACCACCCTGTAGTTTTCCATTTTGAATATCATATTACTAATTCTAATCGATATGATATGGCTTACAAGGTTAAATGCAAAGACTCCAGGTAGCGCCTGGTCCCTTTAAGTAGAGGACACTCT
Organism: Otolemur garnettii; assembly: GCF_000181295.1. Lineage (NCBI taxonomy): Eukaryota > Metazoa > Chordata > Mammalia > Primates > Galagidae > Otolemur > Otolemur garnettii. The sequence goes on from NW_003852721.1 coordinate 110,579, forward strand.
GACTGCCCCAGAGAGGGAGAGCCTACCACCTGTCACTCAGGAGATTAAGGGGAAGGGTTTGGAGCCTTAGCCATTCAGGAGTTGGAGGGTGGAATGTGCCCAATCAGGCTCTCAGAAGAAGGAGGGGCGGCTTCCACCATCTAGCCTGGATTTTTGGCTTTTGCTTCCGCTGGCCAAGGTCGGAGAAATTTGCGTTTCTTTGTTTTTCTTCGCTGCGGAAATTCTGAGTGTGCTGCCCTGTCCTCTGTATCCTTGTCACCTGCAAGTACTGAAAAATCTGAAAGGAGGATGCTGGGACAACATGGAAGCTGGGAAATGGTGAGTGTGTGGGGCTGGTTGTCCTGTAGGAACCAACTAGAACTGACTGCGGTGGGTCCTAGGCCTCCCCGCATCATCTCCAGAGTCTGTGGACCCACGTCCCTGCTGGGTAGTGCGGCTCAGCGTTTAGATCTTTCTGCGACAGGGTGGAGGCTAAAATTGCCCAGGTCCCTGAGGGTCCTGTTCCTTTTTTTTTTTTTTTTAGACACAGTCTCACTTTGTTGCCCTTATTAGAGTGCCGTGAAGTCACAGCTCACAGCAACCTCTAGGCTTAGGCGATTCTCTTGCCTCAGCCTCCCGAGTAGCTGGGACTACAGGTGCCCGCCAAGACACCCCGCTATTTTTTTGTTGCAGTTTGGCCGGGGCTGGGTTTGAACCTGCCACCCTGGGTATATGGAACCGGCGCCCACCTCGCTGAGGCACAGCGCTGCCCAGGGGCCTGTTCCATTTATAAGTGACTTTGCAGAGATAGAAGCCATCTCTGGGCTGCTCTGCACGTATCCCCAGATAGGGCGGTAAGAAGGAAAGAAGCATCAGGGGAGAATCCGGACAAGGTGGTTAGTGGTGTTGGTACTGGAATTTTTTCCTTGAGTTGGTCCTTGGTCTTGGGGATTAGAAGAATGAACCCAGGAACCTTAGATGAGTGGTAAGGATTTTATGAGACAGAAAGGAAGGCAGAAAGAGTAAAACCCAAGTCGGAAATCTCCCTCAGGGGTCCTTTGTCTAGAGGTATCTCAGTACTAAATCTTTGCAGTTTTTGCCTCGGGGAAGGAATGAGGACACGTGCTCCCTACTTAAGTTGGAACTACCCAAAACTTCAGTCTGCTCTGTTCTTGATCTTTCTAGAGCCCAGAGGGTGTGGCCTGGAAAGTGTAGGCTGTTTGTGCCTAGTGTTACAGCTTGGTAGAGTGTCATGGCATGCATCATAGCTCCCAACAACCTCAAACTCTTGGGCTCAAATAATCCTCTTGCCTCAGCCTCCTGAGTAGCTGGGATTATCAGCACCTACTACACTGCCCTTCTTGGTTTTAGAGATGGGGTCTTGCTCTGGCTCAGGCTGGTCTCATGAGCTCAAGTAACCCACCCACCTCAGAATCTCAGTGTTATGATTATAGGTGTGGGCCACCAGGCCCAGCTATGCTGAATTGAAAAAAATGATAAAATTCCCCATGCACTCACCATCCACTGGACAAGCTGCTGTCTCCCTAGAAGTGACCACATGTCCAATACCTTTTGTTATTTTTCCCATCTCCATCACGTTTTTAACTTAGAGCTGTGTTTTTCTCACTTTTGCCTCTTCAGTTTTCAGCAACTTAATGTTACTATTAATATGCTATTAGTATCATGCAGAAATGTTTTTATGGTTTCTGTGCCTCATTCTGTGGTGCATTTGCTGCTGTCTGAGTCTGCAAGTTGCTCACTTTCCTTCCTCAATTCACTTATTATTTTAAGACTTGAGTATTTTCACAGTTATTTTTGTGTGTTGATACTGCACTGCTCCACATCCATGGGACCTCGATAGCACCTTTTCTCTTGTGCATATTTTTTTCTAAAAATGCTGTGTTTTGTCCCCTCACTGTTCTAAGGCCACCCCTCTGGTACCTGAAGATAGTGTCTCCTGAACTCAGATGTCCATAAATTCAAGACCATGACCCTAGAGCTGGCTGAGGTAAGAGCAAATACAAATTAGAAGTTTGACATTTAATTCTCAAAAATGAGAGAAGAGATTTGGGCCTCCTTATTGTATTGAGTATTTAACTTAGGAAATGTTTATATTGAAGTTGAAACTCTTCAAGGGTATACAAATTATTTTAGCAGCTACATAGGGCTTTGGCCATTCTTTTTAACTAAAGAAAATCTTTCTCTAGGACCTAATAACTATTGCTTTTATTTTTATTTATTTATTTATTTTTGTTTTTAAAGACAGAGTTGCAGCTGTGCATTATACTGGGTGCCTGTAGTCCCAGCTACTTGAGAGGCTGAGGCAAGAGAATTGCTTAAGCCCAAGATTTTGAGGGTGCTGTGAGCTGTGGTGTCACCGCACTCTACTGAGGGTGACATAAGTGAGACTCTGTGTCAAAAAAAAAAAAAAAGGCTGGAGGATAGAGTCTTATGCAACAGTTTTTGTTGAAAAGTAGGCGCTCACCCTCAGCAGACACCAAGCTCCAAGTTGTAAATCTATACCTTGTCATGAAGACAAGAAAAGTATATTTTTTCTTTGAATATAGTCAATTCAAATTTCTTTTGACTACATCCAAAACAGAACCAGCCTTTGCAATTACTAGGTGAACCTAGGGTGTACTATATATGAATAATGGTCCTAGGCTCAGCACCTGTAACTCAGCTGCTAGGGCCCTGGCCACATACACTGGGGCTGGCAGGTTGGAACCTGGCCCAGGCCTGCTAAATAACAGTGACAACTACAACAAAAAAAATAGCCAGGCATTGCGGTGGGCACCTATAATCCTGGCTACTTGGGAGGCTGAGGCAAGAGAATCACTTAAGCCCAAGAGTCTGGGGTTGCTGTGAGCTGTGATACTACGACACTCTACAGAGAGTGACATAGTGATACTGTCTCAGAAGAAAGAAAATAAAAGAATGGTGCTGTGAAGTCTTCTACTTGAAGATTAAATTATGACAATCTCTTGCCATATTTCCTGTGATGCACATTACATTGTAGTTTAATTATGTTATAAACTAGTTTTCTTTCTGTTTTAGAATAGTGAATAGATTTTCTGGGATGGAGATTATTCTCTTACTGTGTTTCTGAAATGTTATCCAGGGTTTCCAGACATGATATAAACCTATAAGGTGCCCCACAAATTTCCCTGTACAGGCATCTCTTTCTAGGACTTCCAGTCACAACCCACAGGAGTGCAGCACATTGTACACTGCGCCATAATTGATGGGTAAGATCATCTCTCTGCCTCACTGGGATGTGCAGTCTCATTTTAAGCAATTAGAACAGATAAAGATAAATTCACAGAGCACTAGTCATGCCAGCTGTGTTTCATTGCCCCTGTGCATTAAGTAGGTCTTAGAATCTCAATTTCCCCTTCTCCTTTTACACAAATGTTCATGGATGTGTAGAATGCAACTACAACGTCCTCACCTGTCCAAGACCTAAATCTATAGCTACAAAATTGAAATATAGGTCCTGGGGTTCTTCAGGATGTGTTAGAGCCTTTCCATGAGGGAATCTCTTCTCCAGCTTCCTTCACTTTGAAGAGTACAGAGCTAGATTGATTTTACCTAGAAAGTACATAGAAGATCTGGCTCCAGCCTGGAATTCACAAGACAGGGCCAGATTTTAAACTGAGACTACCCTAAACCTAGGAAAGTCCTTTTCTTTATTAAGAGAAATTAACATTGATCATAGATAACTTATTTTTTTGAGACAGAGTCTCATTTGTCACCATCCTAGAGTGCCATGGCATATTTTTTTTGAGACTGAGCGTCAAGCTGTAGCCTTGAGTAGAGTGCTATGGCAGCACAGCTCATAACAACCTCCAACTCCTGGGCTCAAGCGATTCTCCTGCCTCTGCTTCCCAAGTAGCTGGGACTATAAGTGCCCACCACAATGCCCAGCTATTTTTTGGTTGAAGCTGTCATTGTTTGGTGGGCCCAAGCTGGATTCGAACCCACCAGTGCAGGTGTATGTGGCTGGTGCCTTAGCCACTTGAACCACAGGCGCTAAGCCTCAGCAACTTCTTGGACTCAAGCAATCCTCTTGCCTCAGCTTCCAGAGTAGCTGGGTTAGGTGCCTGCCACAATGTCCAACTTTTTTTTTTTTTTAAAGAAATGTTGATCTTGTTTTTGCTCAGGCTGGTCTTGAACTGTTGAACTCAAGCGATCCACCTGCCTTGGACTTGAGAGTGCCAGGATTACAGGCATGAGCCACTGTGCTGGCCAACATAGATGCTTTAAGTCTCCAGTTTTGGAATGGGTACCTTAATATTTGCCAGATCCTGTTCTGGTGAGCTGCTGTGGTTGTGTGTGGGATTCCTGGTGTAAACATAACCTGGTGCAGAAAGTATAACCAAATAAGCACCTCAGACACCAGAGGGCAAGTTAACAAAATATTCATTGTCTTGACCACAACAACGCCAGCAGGTACCCTGTTACTGGGTAATTTTGTCCTTCCTCTTACCCCAGAGTTAGCTGATCATGAAGAGCTAATAGCTTACAGCTGATCCAGGGTCAGATGCTTCACCAGGGCAAGGGTTATTCTCTCCTCTGACCCACACAGTCAGCCTGTGTGTTTCCTGCCTGGATCACCATGGCGGCATTAGCCTTATCTTATTAGGACACTTAGCAGGTCATGGAAGATTTTGGCAGTGTCCTATGCAGACTGACAACAAGGTTTAATCCTGAATCCATCTCAGATATAGAGAGAGAAAAATGAGTGCACCATGGTTTGTTTCTCCTGTCATAGAAGGAGGCCCAGCTGAGAGCTGCTCCAGTTTCATGGTACTTGGGTGAAGAACTGGCCATGCAAACTGATGGATAAATCAGTTGCCTTCATTTTATTTGGCCATAAGAAAATCGGCTGATGTATGGTCTTTATTGAACAGAAACTTTCTATCAAAAAAAATGTATAAATAGGGGCAGTGCCTGTGGCTCAAGGAGTAGGGCGCCGGCCAGAGGTGAGGTATTCAAACCTGGCCTCCGCCAAAAACTGCAGAAGAAAAGCGTATAAATGGTGCACTTAGCATCTTGTGTTCTATGCCAAGAAGGGAGGCATACAAGGGAGTTGGGCTTCATTTGCACTATGTCCCTTATGTTGTTGTGATTACTGATGTCACCACTGAAGGGCAATATGTGAACAGAAGTGTTGTCATTATGATTATTATTTCTATTGCTTCTACCTTGTTAAAAATATTAAGCTTGCAATATAATTTTTTTAGAAAATTGGTTAAATTTGTTATTACAAGTTATAAATATGGATAGTGTTTAAAAGTTAAAATCAAATAAATACTGTGAGTAAAATTTCTCTTGGGTAGGCTTAGGAAAGCTAGAACTAAAGACAAACCATGTGGAGATGAGAAACCCAGGGCCTGCTCCCTGCACCTGCCCTGTCCAGATCCATTCTTTTGCGACCCTAGTCCAAGTCTGTCTGTATCCTGAAATCTTCACCCACAGAACTGACTAGAAGACATTAGACTTTTGCATGGGTTCTCCTGCTGTTTTTCCAAATCTAGTGCTCACAAGGTTTTAAAACACAGAAGCAAGTGAATAGAAACACAAGACTTTATATTTAGGGCCCTTTTATTTTCTCATTAACACCTTTGTTTCCAGTAGGCATCCTCAAACTATGGCCCACAGGCCACTTGTGACCCGCTGAGGACATTTATCCAGCCCTCTGGGTGTTTTTGCCACCGCTGCCTGTCCTTTTAAACTGTAGTCTGGTCCTCCAACAGTCTGAGGGACAGTGAACTGGCCCACTGTTTAAAACGTTTGAGGACCCCTGGGAGATGATCTCACCTAGCAACCTGATTTTTACTCTCACAGATTTAGGAGCGGCTCTACAGGTCATAAAAAGGTAAATATAAATAGAGCAATGAAAAAATCCCTCTGGGCTCCATGCCTGTAGCTCATGTGGCAAGTGCATCAGCCACATACACCAGAGCTGGGGGGTTCGAATCCAGCCCAGGCCTACCAAAGAACAATGACAACTACAAACAAAAAATAGCTGGGCATTTTTTGAAAGTTTCTATTCAGTAAAGACCATACATCAGCTGATTTTCTTATGGCCAAATAAAATGAAGGCAACTGGTTTATCCATCAGTTTGCATGGCCAGTTCTTCACCCAAGTACCATGAAACTGGAACAGCTCTCAGCTGGGCCTCCTTCTGTGACAGGAGAAACAAACCATGGTGCACTCATTTTTCTCTCTCTATATCTGAGATGGATTCAGGATTAAACCTTGTTGTCTGTCAGTCTGCATAGGACACTGCCAAAAATAGCTACTTGGGAGGCTGAGGCAAGAGAATCACTTAAGCCCATAGAGTTTGAGTTTGCTGTGAGCTGTTACGACACAGGACTCTACCCAGGGCGACATAGTGAGACTCTGTCTCAAAAAGAAGAAAAACAGAAAGAAAAACTCCCTTTGAACAACCACTCCACTCTTTCCTGTATGGCTACTGTCTGTATTTAGCTACATATAAATATATACACACGCATATATATATATATATGTTTATGTATCAGAAGAGAACAGTAGGGAAAGGTAAAGACCAGGTTTTTTTTGAGGGGGAGTCTCACTATGTCACCCTCCATAGGGTGCTATGATGTCACAGCTTACAGCTATCTCAAACTCTTGGGCTTAAGTGATTCTCTTGCCTCGCCTCCCAAGTAGCTGGGACTACAGGCGCCTGCCACATGCCTGGCTATTTTCTGGTTGCAGTTGTCATTGTTGTTTAGCAGGCCCAGGCTGGGCTCAAACCGCCAGCCTTGGTGTATGTGGCTGGCTCCCGACTCACTGAGCTATGGGTGCCAAGCCAAGACAAGGTATTTATTTAGTCTGAATCCTGCTTGTAATTTGCAGACATTTAGTACCTGACTCCCAGGGCATTGTGAAGATCACACTATGATGGTCCCACCACAGGGCTCTGCCACATACTTGTGACCCCGTGGTATCTGCTCATTGTACTAGCACACTGTTCATGTTGTTTTACACATGCAAAGTCACTCAGACATTGCTGCCTGCTCCAGTCCTCTGTAAATTTTCAATTGCCCGCAAAGAATGTGAATTTTCAGGATGGTATTTGTGCTGTGTTATAAGTGTTGGGTGTGTGGGACTCTGTGCTGTCCCTGCTATCTTTAGCTGAGTGCTGGTGCTAATGGTGGGTCTGGGAGAGTAGGGCATCATCTGCATTAAGAGGGACTTGTCATAGAAGGCTCTTCATAGACCGCTTCCAAATCTGCAGAACCACATTAATTTAAGTGGGGTCCAGAATCCCAGAGGATTTGAAAATTGAGAGACAACACTTTGCTAAGGGGTTCTCAGCCCAGGCTTCATATGGCCAGTTGAAGACATGCTGTCACCTGTGCTCACCTCACAGATCCTGTTTCTTATGATTAATTTTTTTCCACTCATATTTCAGTGGTGATTGTCGGCCATCTGTGTTCATTGACACCTGATGCTAATTTGTTCCCTTACAGCTGATGGTAACTTCATTACTTGTTTATGGGGCTCTCTGCAAGATTCCTTTACTTTAAAGTTTTACTGTTTTTCTCTTTGTCATTAATGCTACTAATATCTTGGGATAATATTGTGAGTGATGTGTATAAACCATCACATTTAATGCCAGAACTCCCCTTCTTCGTTTCCATTTCCTCCTAGCTTGTGTTGGAGAATTAAGGCTCTCATATTTGTTGACTGGACATAGAGCTTTTGAAATGGTTGAATTCAAAAAACCCAGTCTTGTTCGTTTCCATCTCATTCTCTCCTCATGGCACAAACCTATGTTTCCTTATTACTTTTCGGTATATTTAGAGAAAGGAAATAAGAATTAGTATATAAGTAATATATTTGAGCATCTCAAACTTTCATAATATAATATAGAATATATAAAAATAGGGTGATGCCCTTACCTCAGTGGGTAGGGCACTGGCCACATTCACCGAGATTGACAGGTTCAGGCCTGGACCAGCTAAAACAACAATGACAACTGAAACAAAGAAAATAGTTGGGTGTTGTGGTGGGCGTCTATAGTCCCAGCTACTTGGGAGGCTGAGGCAAGACAATCACTTAAGCCCAAGAGTTTGAGGTTGCTGTGAGCTATGATGCAACAGCACTCAAAAGTGTGTGTGTGTGTGTGTGTGTATATATATATATATATATATATAAAGAGAGAAATAAAATTGGAAAAAGAAAATGATCAGGATCAGTATCTTTAATTTTAGTTAATATGTTCATGTATGGTGGTCTTCATAATATGCTTGTTTAAAAATCAGGAGAGAAAAAAACTACAAAAAAAATCAGCAGAGATTTCTAATTCTTTTATAATTAAAATATTTATTTTACACAAAAATGTTCTAGTCTATAACTTAATATGCTTAGAGTTACCATTGTTGTGTATTTGTGTATAGAAAATGTAAACATTGGTTTGTATTGCTGCCTTAACTTTTTTCATTACTTGTCTCAGTTATGAAATCTGCTGTGAATATTTGGTTGAGGTTGGCTTTGTATCTTAGCCTGTATATCCCCTTGAGATAAATTCTAAATCTGATAAACTGGGGTAATACCCAAGTTCTACTTTTTACAGAATAATTAGCAAAATATTGTCCAAAAAAAGCACTATTTTTCTCATAGATTATTTCTGTGGTTTTAAGCACCAGTATAAAAAAACTGCTAGAATGACATCTAATATGTTCAAAATGGCTTGCTCTGGCTCAGCACCCTCTTTCAGTGGTTAGGGTGCCAGCCACATGCTCCGGGGCTGGTGGGTTCGAACCCTGCTTGGGCCTACTAAACAGCAATGACAACAACAACAAAAAAATAGCTGGTGTTTTGGCTCGCACCTATAGTCCCAGCTACTTGGAAGGCTGAGGCAGGAGAATTGCTTGAGCCCGAGAGTTGACTTTGTTGTGAGCTGTGACATCACGGCACTCTACCAATGGCCTCTACCAAGAGTCTCATATAATAAGACTCTGTCTCAAAAAATGTAAAAAAAAAAGGATTGCTCTATGCTATTGTGTTATAATTTTTGTATTTAGTAAATTCTCAATTCCATGTTATCCATAAATTCTTCCCTCAGTGTTCTCCTTCTCTGCTGTTCAAAAGTGTGGCTTTTAGAACTGATGTTTCAGCATCACTGCTGATTTCATTAGCAACAAAGAATCACAGCCTCACTCAGCTCTCCTGAATCAATCTGCATTATAATTGTTGAACACACACAGACACACAAAGTAAGAAATATACTTCTAACTTACCATAACTTTTCCATCTGAAGAATACACACAACTGAGTCTTTTTTTTTTTTTTCTTTTTTGGGGACAGAGTCTCGGGTTGTCACCCTTGGTAAAGTGCCATGGCATCACAACTCACAGCTGACAACAACCTCAAACTCTTGGGCTCACGTGATTCTCTTGCCTCAGCCTCTCAAATAGTTGGGTCTACAGGTGCCTGCCACAATGGCTGGCTGTTTTTTTAGAAACGGGATCTTGCTCTTGCTAAGGCTGGTTTGAACCCTTAGCTCAAGCAATCTACCTGCCTCGGCCTTCCACAGAGCTAGGATTATAGACATTAGCTACCGGGCCTGGTCTTAACCCCCTTATTTTATCTGGGGTCCAATTTAGAACTCGATACTTTTTTTCATTTATTCAGGGATTATTGCTATGTAGTTATATGAGCACATAATTCTCTCTGGAAGAATGGGAATACCTGGATCCTAAAAACTCTGCTCATGGCCTCTTGGTCAATGTGTAATATATTTATTTATTTTTATTTCAGGAACGGTTGACATTCAGGGATGTCACCATAGAGTTTACTCCAGAAGAGTGGGAATGCTTGGATCCTGCTCAGTGCAATTTGTATAGAGATGTGATGTTAGAGAACTATAGAAACCTGGTCTCCGTGGGTAAGAATACCTTACCTCCAGAATATCTAATTTACCTCATGGATTTTCTTTCCTGCCTTTGCTGAATATGTCTTTAAAGCTTGCACTTTGTATGAATGAAATTCCTGATGTCAGGGAGAAAGGTTGGGGTTTGTTAATGCACACAAAAAAATTTCCTTTAACTTAATTATTTACCTTCTTTTTTGAGGTGATTTGCCAGTTTCACTCTAGTGGTGATTCTGGAAGTTCAGTGATACATACACCTTTTTTCTATACCTTGTAATCCAGTTCCTCTTGTTTATTTTTAATTCAGTCATATTTGACAGTGAAGCACAGGAACTACACATCTAAAATGCTTCCTCTTAAATATTCTTCAGAGACTGTCAGAAAATAGTAATTGGAGAATAATTTTTTAGAATCTTCCATTATATTCACTCTTTTCTACTGAGTACCATACTAAGTACTTAAATACATAAGAATGCATTTTAAATATAGGGGCTGTCAAACTGGTAATCTGGAAAGTAATTTTTTAGAAACTTTTTGTCATTTTTTTCCTCTACTGCGTGCAATACAAAGTTGAAAATTTGTTAGCCCCAAGCAAAATTCATGTCTCTTTCTCTTCTTTTTCTTTTGTTTTTGGGGACAGAGTCTCACTTTGTCACCCTTGGTAGAGTGCCCTGGTGTTAACAGCTCACAGCAACCTCAAACTCTTGGGCTTAAGTGATTCTCTTCCCTCAGCCTACCAAGTAGCTGGGACTACACGGGCCACTGCAACATCCAGCTACTCTTTTGTTGCAGTTGTCATAGTTGTTTAGCAGGCCCGGGCCTGATTCCGACCCACCAGCCTCTGTGCATGTGGCCACAGCTCTACCCACTGTGCTAGGGATGCAAAGCCTCATGTGTCTTTTTCTAATGAAATAGAACTTCTTGTCTTTAAACTGGACTTTGTCATCTTTTTGAAACAAATGTAAAGAGACAGGAAACAATAGCCAAACACCCAGTAGGAGGAAATGAATGAAGCAGATGGTACGGGTCACAGATCAAAAGTTCAGGGAGGAAGCCAGACTTTAAAGTATGGCTTTAGAAACTCTGGCACAATGAAAGTAATTTTTGAGAAGCATGGGATTGTTTCTCCTTGTTGTTGTAGAAGGATGTCTTCTTTCTTTCCTTTCTTTTCTTTCTTTTTTTCTCTTGAGATAGGGTCATCCTGGGTAGAGTGCTGTGGTGTCATAGGTCACAGCAACCTGAGGCTCTTGAGCTTAAGCCATTCTCTTTCCTCAGCCTCCCAAGTGGCTGGAACTATAGGCGCTTGCCACAATGCCAGGCTATATATTTTGGTGCAGTTGTCATTGTGTTAGGTGGCTGGGGCCGGGTTCAAACCTGCCAGCATCAGTGTAAGTGGCCAGCACCCTGCCCAGTGAGCTACGGGTGCCACTCAGGTTGTCTTCTTTCTTGTGCTCTTAAATTATCTGAGAATTAATTCCCCCTAAGACTATAAAAAATGAGGCTTGACATCTATAGCTCAAGCGGTTAGGGCAACAGGCACATACCCTGAGGCTGGTGGGTTCATTTTTTCATGTGTTTGCTAGACATTTGTAAGTCCTCATGAGAAAAGTTTCTTTTTCTTTCTCTTTCCCAGTTTTTAATGGGGTAGTTTTACCTTTTCAGGTTGATTTGCTAGAGTACTTTGTAGATTCTGGTCAATACCCTTTGTTGGATTGGTAGCATGCAAATACCTTCTCCCATTCCTTGTTTTGAGACAGAGTCTCACCATATCACCCTCGGTAGAGTGTCATGTGTCGCGGCGTCACTCTACCTCAAACTCTAGGGCTCAAGCGATTCTCTTGCCTCAGCCTCACAACGAATGGCTGAGACTCTGTCTTTAAAAACAAAAATAAATAAATAAATAAAAATAAAAGCCACAACGCCCAGCTATTCTTTTGTTGTTGCAGTTGTCATTGTTGGTTAGCTGGCCTGGGCCGAGTTCCAACCCGTCACCTTCAGTGTATGTGGCTGGCTCTGTGACCACTGTGCTGTGGGTACCGAGCCCCTTCTCCCATTCTGTTAGGTTGCTTTCCTTTTTTCATTGTATTCCCGTTTATTTGTTTTCTTGCTACAATTTCCAGTGGAGTCTTCATAAATTCTTTCCCTAGGTTAATAAGATTAAGAGTTAAGAGTTTTCCCACACTTCCTTCTAGGGTTTTTATAGTTTTATATCTTAGATTTAAATCTCTTATCCATCATGAGTTAATTTTTGTTAGTGGTGACAGGTGTATATTTAGTTTTAGTCTTTTACATGTGGCTAACTAGTTCTCCCAGCATGATTTATTAAAATTTTATAGTATTTAATTTTATTTTAAGTAGGATTATTTCCTTAACTTTTTTTTTTTTT
>NW_003852721.1:122938-129316 GCF_000181295.1 Otolemur garnettii
CCTGCCACAACGCCCAGATATTTTTTGGTTGTACTTGTCATTGTTGGTTGGTGGACCGGGGCTGGATTCAAATCTACCAACCTCCGTGTGTGTGGCTGGTGCCCTAGTTGCTTGAGCTACAGGCATGGAGCCTTCCTTAACTTTTTCTCAGATAGTTTGTTGTTAGAGTTTAGAAATGCAAGTCAGTTTTGAATGTTGACTTTCAACTTTAGTGAATGGGTTTATTATCTTCAAATACTTTGTTATCTATAAGCAAGAGAGTTTTACTTCTTTATTTCTGATTTGAATGTCTTTTGTTTCTTTTTATTACCTAATTACTCTGGCTTGATCTAATACAATTTTGAATAAAAATCATCAGATTGGGTACCTTTATTTTTTCTGATACTAAAGCAATATCTGTTAGGATTTTCACTGTTGAGAATGGTACCTGAGACCTTTTTTTGTTTTTTGCCGTTTTGGGCTAGGGCTGGGTTTGAACCTGCCACCTCTGGCATATGGGGCCTGCGCCCTACTCCTTTGAGCCACAGGTGCCACCCAGATCGTTTTATATATGATTTCATTATGTTGAGATACATGTCTTGTCTGTATAGCATTTCAGGTTTTTATTATGAAAGGGAATTTAATTTTATGAAATACTTTAAATAAATATTTTGAGATAGTCATATAATTTTTATCATTTCTGTTTATGTAGGATATCATTTTTTGTTGTTGTATATGTTGGGATATTCTCGTATCCCAAGTATAAGTCCTACTTATTCTTGGTCTATAATGTTTTAAACATGTTGATGAATTTCATTTCTAGTATTTTGTTGAAAACTTCTGCTTGTACCTTTATCAGAGATAGTGGTTTGTAGTTTTCTTTCTTATAATATCTTTTTTTATTTTCATTTTTAAAATTTTTTTTTGCAATTTTTGGCCGGGGCCGGGTTAGAACCTTCCACCTTAGGTATATGGAGACTGGCACCCTACTCCTTTGAGCCACAGGCGCCGCCCCAGCTAGTTTTTCTATTTTTGAAGTTTACTATGAGTTTTACAGGGCATAGTTTATAGCAGTGTCTTTTCATTGGATAATTGAGTCTCTTTATTATATGTAAAGTAATTTTGGATAGGTAAGGACATTCTATTGTAATTTTGTTTTTCCTATGCATTTTATACTTACATTGTTTCTTTAATAATACTATATTCTCTCTTTTTTGACTTTTTAGATTTGTTTTTGTCATTGGTAAATACTTTGATGCTTTTTCTGTATGTATGATAGTTATTTTTCTAGTGTGTATCAGAAGATTTACATACATTTTATACTTAGAACATTCTACTAAAGATAACAATTTCATTTCTGTACATAGAAAAAAAATCAACAAATTAACCCCCTCCCCTCATTTTATACTTTTAATGTTACACTTCACAACTTTTTGTATTGTGTATCCATTAACAAGTTATTTTAGCTGTCTTCGTTTTAATAGTTTTATTTTGTAATTTTTATACTGGAGTTAAAAAGTGATTTATGCACCACCATTACAATATTAGAGTGTTCAGTATTTCACTTTGCATTTAGTGTTTCCAGTGAAATTCACAGTTCAGTGTTTTTGTATTATTAGTGTTCCACCATTTCATTTTGAAGAATTTCAGCAGATACACTAGTGATACATTTTAAATGTTATTTTTTTTATTTTTATTTTGTGTGTGTGTGTGTGTGTGTGTGTGTGTGTAGGAATGTCTTAAAACTCTTCTTCATTTCTGAAGGTCGGATTTGTCAGATATGGTCTTTTCAGTTGACAGGACTTTTTTTTTTTTTTTAGCATGTTGAAGATATAGTTTCACTTCCATCTCACCTACAAGGTTTCTGCCTTAAAGTATCTGCTAATGAGTCTGTTATCTCTTGCTGCTTTTAAAATTCTCACTTTAGTCAGGGTGTGGTGGCTCATGCCTGTAATCTTCGAGCTCTTGGAGGCTGAACTCAGGAGTTTGAGACCAGCCTGGGTAAGAGCAAGGTCTTGACTCTACTAAAAGTAGAGAAACTAGGCTCAGGGACAGTAGCTCACCGGCTAGGGTGCCAGCCACATACATTGAAGGTGCCAGGTTCGAGCCCAGGCCAGGCCTGCCAAATAACAGTGACAACCATAACCAAAAAATAGCTGGGCATTGTGGCAGGCTCCTGTAGTCCTAGCTACTTGGGAGACTGAGGTGAGAGAATCGCTTAAGTCCAAGAGTTGGAGGTTGCTGTGAGCTGTGATTCTATGGCACTCTCCCCAGGATAACATAGTGAGACTCTGTCTCAAAAAAAATAGAAAAACTACCTGGGCACTGTGGCTGGCCCCTGTAGTCCCAGCTACCTGGGATGCTAAAGCATGAGAATCACTTGAGCCTATGAGTTTGGGGTTGCTGTGAGCTGTGATGGCAGAGCACTTTACATAGGGTGAAAGAGTAAGATTATCTCAAAAAAAGTTTCTCATTTTGTGTTTGCTTTCTTCCAATTAAAATTTATCCTGGGCAATTGTTATTGGGGTCTTCTTCAGATATTTTGATTTTAACAAAACTATGTACATGTGGTTTGGGGGGGATTTTTAGACATTATATTTTTAAAAACCTTTTTATCTGTTCATCTTTCATTTGAAAATCAAAAATGTATATATTTTTTCACTTAATGACGCACTCTTAGACATGTCTTTCTTTTACTCTTTTTTTTCTCTGTAATTGAGTAACTTCGAATGGCCTGTCTTTGCATTTGTTGAATTTTTATTCTGAATAACTGAATCTCTTATAATGCCATTTTGACATCACAGACTTTAGATGAAGCTCTTGTTTTCTTCTTTTTTAATATTTTCCTATTTATATTCTTATTTTGTTGGATGCATTGTTTTAGGATGTTTTAGTTATATGGATTCTTTTGTATCTCACTGAGATAAATTCAGTTTCAGCCAGTTTTTTCTTTCTGAGACAGAGTCTCATTAAGAAATGACCCTCAGTAGAGTGCCCTAGCGTCATAGCTCACAGCAACCCCCTACTCTTGGGCTTATGTGATTCTCTTGCCTGAGCCTCCCAGGTAGCTGGGACTACAGGCACCTGCCACAATGCCTGGCTATTTTTTTGTTGTTGCAGTTGTCATTGTTGTTTTAGCAGGCTCTAGCCACGTTTGAACCCACCTGCCCTGTATGTGGCTAACGCCCTACCCAGTGAGGTATGGGAGATGCCTTTAGCCAGTTTTCAGATCTTCATTGCTTTGAAATTCATTACTGGAGCTTTATTTATTTATTTGAGACAGAGTCTCACTATGTCACCCTTGGTAGACTGTTGTGGTGTCACAGCTCACAGCAACTTCAAACTCTTGGGCTTAAGAGATTCTCTTGCCTCAGCCTCCTAAGTAGCTGGGACTACAGGTGTCCACCACAACACCCAGCTATTCTTTTGTTGTAGTTGTTATTATTGTTGTTTGACAGGACCCGGCTGGGTTTGAACCCACCAGGCCCAGTGTGTGTGTCCAGTGCCTTAGCTGCTGAGCTACAGGTGCCGAGCCCATTACTGGAGCTTTATTTCTATCTTTTCTGCCTGAAAAGATATCTCTCTTTTTAGTGATCATATCTACCTGATGCTTGATGGTCTGGTTACCCAGATGCTTTATGGTCTGGATACCCAGGGTTTTGAACTCTGAATCTGAAGGAACAAATACCTCATTAAGTCATTATAGAGACCTTTCTTCTATTGGGTTCCTGGTGTGATGAAATATTTTTCTGAGATTGCAGCTGAATAAGGTTGAAGCTGAGTAAAATGGCTGCTGTTGGGAATAAGAGTGTGTTTTGTGGTTGGTAGACTTGTTATCCATGATCATACAGTTGGGCGTCTTGGCTAGTTGCTGGGAAGTTGAATATTTTCTTAAGGTATTGATCAATAGGATTGGTGCTCAGGTTAAGAACTACAGTGTTTCTGCAAGTGCAGTGCTCATACAATGAATGTGGCTAGGTGTTCACTCATTGGACAGGTCCTCGAATGGGCCAGACTGACTCCTGATTAGAGCTGCGAGGGTCTACAACTGATATATAGGGCTGCTGCCAGATACACACCTGTGAGATGTGAGAAATGTCTTTTTGTTGTTGTTGTTAGTCTTACTGATGCCCAGGCTTTAGTGCAGTGGCATCAACCTACCTAACAGAAACCTCAAACTCCTAGGTTTAAGTGATTCTCCTGTCTCAACCTTCTTCGAGTCTGAGATTACAAGTGCCTACCACAATGGTTGGTTAATTTTCCCTATTTTTACTAGAAATGGGGTCTCACTCTTGCTCAGGCTAGTCTCAAACTCTTGAACTCAAGAGATCCTCCCAACTTGGCCTTTCAAAGTTCCAGGATGACAAATGTGAGCCACCACATTCAGCCTGTGAGAAATGTCTTTAGGTTTGTCAGTGGGTCCATGTAATGTTCCCCTTCCAAGTTTGGGGGTAGCAGGATTGCTTCTAGATCCTGGTTGCAAGCAACTGGAGGTTTTTAAAAGGCAATTTTAAGATTCATAGTAAGATTATGGTTAGTTGGCTTGCCTCCATGGACACAGATATGTGTGCTTCCAGACGTATCTCAAATGGAGCAAAATTGGTCCTGGACTGTGACTGAGCCCAGGTTACATTGCCAATTGGAGGTCACATTTCAGATAAATTTTGGTGGTTCTGGATTCAAGAGCATAGATGGATATTTCTCCATGTGTGGGCAGGATTTTTTTTGTACCGTGGCTGAGAGATGAAAACCGTGAGTTTTAGGTTGATTCAACGCTTAGAGATTGGACCAAGTCTGCAGGCCTGTTTTCTTGACTCACGTGGGTATGAATCATCCTGTGTATCTTGGCAGATGGTGCTAGTGGCAGAACCTAGGTCACATAAGCTATAGATGCGTCTATAGTACAATATGGTCATTTTTTTATTCTGTTGCTGGTACTATTATTGGAAAGTCTGCTTGTGGATCATGTTCCAGCTGTCACAAAATTATCCTCTTTAATCTTGTTTTCTACTAGGGTTTCAGAATCACTGATCTAAATCCCTGAACTCCAAAAAGGTTGCTTCATTTGGGCTGTCAAGTTTGCTGTGGAGGATATGAGTGGGAGACCTCCTATTCTTTCATCTTCCTTCTTTTACTATCCTATATGTTTCACTTTTTGAAATGTTAGATTATATAATTTGTACGTAGTTCTTAGATTAAAATGTTTTGAAATAAAGTGCTAAATTTACATGTGTAGGAAGCAAATTACTAGCGAGCCCCTCATATTTATTAAAATGATCATAAGCAACTGAGTGTGCATTTCTCAGTGGTTATGGCGCCAGCCACATGCTCCTGGGCTGGTGGGTTCTAGCCTAGCCCTGGCCTGCTAAACAACAATGACAAAAACAACAAGAAAAAAACAGCCGGGCATTGTGGCAGGCACCTGTAGTTCTAGCTACCTGGGAGACTGAGGCAAAAGAATCACTTAAGCCCAAGAGTTTGAGGTTGTTGTGAGCTGTGATGGTCATAATGCTCTACCGAGGGCGACATAGTTAGACTGAGAAAAAAAATTTATATATCCGGATGTTGTGGTGGGTGCCTGTAGTACCAACTATTATGGAGGCTGAGGCAAGAGAATTGCTTGAGCCCAAGAATCTGAGGTTGCTGTGGGCTACAATGCCACGGCAATCTACTGAGGATGACAAAATGAAAAAAAAGAATAATTAAAAGAATAAATAAATAAAATAAATAAAATGAATGTAAGTTCAAGTTTATTGCAGGAAAAAGGAATCACTAAAATTTATATCTGTCATTCTATTTATTAAATCATAGCTGTGTATGTTAATGCAATCATGGGGTACAATTTGCTGGTTTTATATAAAATTTGAAATATTTTCATCAAACTGGTTAACATAACCTTCATGGTATTTTCTTAGTTATTCTGTTAAGACATTTATATTCTATATTAAATTTCACATGTACATGTAAGATGCACAGTAGGTGTGGTCCCACCAATTACCCTCCCTCCACCCATCCTTCTCCCATCCCCTCACCTCCCTCTCCTCTTCCTCCATATTCTTGGGCTATAATTGAGTTATAGCTTTTCTATAAATGCTATAAATTGGTTTCAAAGTAGGGCTGAGTACATTGGATGCTTTTTCTTCCATTCTTGAGATACTTTGCTAAGAAGAATATGTTCCAGCTCCAGCCATGTAAACACAAAAGAGGTAAATTCTCCATCTTTATTTAAAGCTGCATAGTACTCCATGGTGTAGGTATGCCACAATTTATTAATCCATTTGTGGGTCGATGGGCACTTGGGCTTCTTCCATAACTTAGCAATTATGAATTGGGCTGCAATAAACGTTCTGGTAGAAATATCTTTGTTATATAGTGATTTTTGGTTTTCTGGATATATAC
>NW_003852721.1:129607-138558 GCF_000181295.1 Otolemur garnettii
TCTTGGTAATATGTTTGAGTTCTCTGTGGATTCTGGTTATTAAACCTTTGTTGGAGACATAACCTGCAAATATCTTCTCCCATTCTGAGGGCTGTCTGCTTGCTTTACTTACTGTGTTCTTGGCTGTGCAGAAGGTTTTTAAGTTTGATCAGGTCCCAGTAATGTATTTTTGGTGTTGCTTCAATTGCGTAGGGAGGGTCCAGCTCATAAAATAGTCACCCTGGCTGATTTCCTCAGCTTATATTTAAATGATGATATAAATTAATCCCAAATGTTTACTTTTTATTTTAGAAATTCACACCACATATTACAGCATTTATGTTATTCCTTCACTTGGAAAGAGAAGCTTTTCTTAGTTTTCCAAGGCTGTGTTATTGCTACTATTTTTTGTGTAAAATTTGCCCCAATCTTCATGGTGCACAGAATTGAAAATAGTAGATACCAAATGTAGAATTTTTTTGACATAATGTGTTATTCTTTTGCTAAACAATATTACCTTGTTTCTTTTCAAATGTATGTTTCACCAGATGAGTTGATTGTATTTTTTAGAATTTAAACCCAAATATTAACAATTTGATGAGAATGTTCAGGTCTATACACTTTAGTCTGATGTACCATATGATTTATATATGTATTGGGCATGTGTATTGCCTGTAAAAGTATCTGTGATGTTTTTCTTTTATTTATGCATTTTTTTTTTTTTTAAAGATAGAGTCTCACTTTGTTGCCCTCGATAGAGTGTCCTGGCATCACAGCTCACAGCAACCTCTAGCTCTTGGGCTTAGGTGATTCTCTTACCTCAGCCTCCGACTATCTGGGACTACAGTTGTCCGCCATAATGCCCGGCTATTTTTTTGTTGCGGTTTGGCCCGGCTGGGTTTGAACCCACCACCCTTGGCCACAGGCACAGCCCTTCTTTTATAAATATTGCCCATACATTTTTAGGACCTACATTGTCCATAATTATTTAGGACTTACTACAAGTGTGGGTATGTGTAGTCAATGAATTTTTTCCATCCTGTCTAGTTGAGCAATGGAGAAATAGTCTTAAATTAACAATGTATTTATTGTTTGAATCTGTATAATTTTGGAAGAGAAATATTTTATTTGAAGATAATTTTTTTTTTTGAGACAGTTTCACTATGTTGCCCTCAGTGGAGTGGCCTGGTGTCATAACACAGCAAACTTAAACTGTTGGGCTTAAGTGATTCTCTTGCCTCAGCCTCCCAAGTAACTGGGATTACAGGTGCCTACCACAACCTCCGGGGGTTTTTTGTTGTTGTTGTTGTTGTTGTTGTAGTTGTCATTTTCTGTTTGGTAGACCCAGTAGGGTTTCGATCCGCCAGCTCCAGTGTATATGGCCAGTGCCGTAGCCACTGAGCTACAGGAGCTGAGCCTTTTCAAAAGTTTTTTAATTATATCTTTCAGATAAGCAAATTCAGCACATTGTTAATTGTGGTTAGAAAATAATAAAATTGTCATCCAATTTTTTTTTTTTTTTTTTGCAGTTTGTCCAGGGCCAGATATTGTGGATACACTTGTGAGTGACATGTACATATTTTTGCTGTTTTTCCTAAACCTTTGATACTGTTTGTGAGAAATAATTACAAAGGCCACTTGTCTTGACGCTTCCCCTTATATATGCTTCTAGGAGTTTAATAGTTATAGGTCTTGGGTGGCGCCTGTGGCTCAGTGAGTAGGGTGCCAGCCCCATATACCGAGGGTAGTGAGTTTAAACCCCACCCCGGCCCCAGCCAAACTGCAGCAACAAAAAAAATTAGTTGGGCATTGTGGCGGGTGACTGTAGTCCCAGCTACTCTGGAGGCTGAGGTAAGAGAATCACCTGAGCCCAGGAGTTGGAGGTTGCTGTGAGCTGTGATGTCATGGCACTCTACTGAGGGTGATAAAATGAGACTCTGTCTCAAAAAAACAACAACAAAGTGATCCTCCTGTCTCAGCCTCCCTAAGAGCTTAGACTACAGGAGCATACCACCATGCCCAGCTAATTAAAAAAAAAAAAAGAATAGTTATAGGTCTTACGTTTGTTTAAGTTTTTGTCTGTGTTTTCATATAATATTGTATAACAGTGATGGTATTTATTGTACACATTACCTCATGTATTTATTAGTTCTTTGTGGTGAGAACATACATAAGATAGTCCTCTAAATAGTTTGTAGTATATAATACTTTACTTACTTTACCATTTCTTCTTAGCTTGCAATAGAAAAGCAAAACTTTTTCCCTTCTTTTGTACCTGTCAACCAACCTGTGACCCCCTTCCCTTCCCTCAATCCCTGGTAACTATTGTTCTACTCCCTGCTCCGATGATACCACTTTTTTAAAAGATTTTATATATACATGAGTATAATCATACAGTATTTGTCTTTCTGCATCTGGCTTATTTCATTTAACATGATGTCCTTCAGACCCATTCATGTTTGTGTGCGAGTAACCATAATACTTTGGTTACTATAGGATTTTAGTAAATTTTGAAGTCAGGTACTGTGATGCCTACATGTATATTTTGTTCAGCATTGCTTTGGGTATTTAGGATATTTTCTCATTTCATGTACATTTTAGGGTTTTAAAGTAATTTCTGTGAATAATATCATTGTATATTGATAGAAATTGAATTACATTTGTAGATCACATTGAGTATATTGTTCATTAAATTTTTTTGTCAATATATTAACACAATGGAAAGATAACTTTCCATTTATTTGTGTGTTTTTCAATTTCTTCATCCATGTTTTATGGTTTTTAGTGTAGATTATGTTGATCTTTTAAATTAAGTTTATAGCTAGATATCTTCATTTTTTACACATTTTGTGCATGCAGAAAAGCATACATCAACCTTTTTATGAGTAAAAACACTCAACAAATGAGCTATAGAAGGTATATATACATATATATGTATATATATGTGTGTGTGTGAGAGAGAGAGAGAATAAAGACCACATATGAAAATCCAATGCTAATATTGTAGTGAACAGAGAATGCTGAAAGATTTTCTCTGAGATGTGGACTGTTTTCTTCACTTATATTCTACGTAATAATGGAAATTATTGTGAGATCAATAACAAAATACAAAGAAAGTCTTTCAGATTGGAAAGTGGGAAACTAATTTGTCCCTGTTGTCAGACAATGATTTTATATTAAGAAACTTTTAAGACTACCCCACGAGAAAATCTCTTAAAACAATG
Source organism: Otolemur garnettii (assembly GCF_000181295.1). Taxonomy (NCBI): domain Eukaryota; kingdom Metazoa; phylum Chordata; class Mammalia; order Primates; family Galagidae; genus Otolemur; species Otolemur garnettii. Next base: position 132,811 of record NW_003852721.1, read on the forward strand.
AAAAAAATCAGTGAAGCTACAGAATACAAAATAAAGATAAGGAATTAGAAATTATTTGTGTAAACTAAGAGTGAACTAAATGGAAATTTTAAAATTCCTTTTAGAAAAGCTATCAAAAGCCCAGTTTGTTTATTTTGACTTCAGTGTGTCCAATTTGGATTTCCAGTATCCCCACCCTTATTTTGTGAAGAGATTGTCTTTTTCTATTGTGATAAGAAACATGCTGAACATCAGTTAACCATATACATAAGGATTTATTTCTAGGCCTTGTAACAATCTGTTTCATTATTCGTCTCTCCTTACGGAAAGTACCAGACTGTTTTTTTTTCCAGGTTCATAATTTATTGTACAAATTGAGTATCACAGGATGAGGTGACATTAGCTTCTCCAGGCATGGGAACTTAATAGATGAAGTACAGTTTAGAATCCATTTATGTTGCTTTCACAGCTGGAGTTTTTTTAGATCTTAACTTGAAGTATAAGATTATCAAAGCAACGCTTCCATATTTGGCCAGTACACAATTCATTCTACCTGTGAGAGTATAAGAGTTGAAATATTTTTTGATTCCAGTGAACTGGAACTGGGCATCACTTTCTGGTCCTGCCATGATTCTCACCCACCTCGCCAAAGCCACCCGGACTGTTTTGAATAGTATAGATTTGTAATAATTCTTTTTTTCTTTCTTTCTTTCTCTCTCTCTCTCTCTCTCTTTTTTTTTTTTTTTTTTTTTGAGAAGGAGTCTAATTTTCTCACCCCAGGTAGAGTGTTGTGGCATCACAGCTTACAGCAGCAGCCTCAAACCCTTGAGGCCAAGTGATTCTCTTGCCTTACCCTCCCAAGCAGCTGGGACTACAGGCACTTGCCATAACACCAGGCCATCTTTCCTGTTACACCTGTCAGTGTTGTTTAGCTGGCCAGGGTCTGGTTTGAACCTGCAACCCTTATAACCACTGTCCTATGGGCGCCACACAGGACCACTAAACTTTATTTGTTAGACGGCCAGAATTCTTGAGAACAGTGAGAGCAGTCTCTCTAAGACTGTTCTGTTCTTCCATTTTTAACATTATAGTTTGATATATTTAAGTTTAAAATGGAAACTATGCGAACTCTTTTTTTTTTCTTTCAGGACATTTATTTACTTTTGCAGTGTAAAGTATACTGAAACCACAGTGGATCTCAGATTTGACATATTCTAGGTCCAATTAAGATGTGCTTTTGATAGGAACAGGGGTTAAGTGATAAATCAGCCTTGTATAAATTCCTCAAAGAGATATAGGCAGCACTGAATTCCAAACTTCAAGTGCTTTCTAACTTTAGGGTACAAAATCTAGAATGTGTCTAGAACAATGACACTTTAAAAGTGGACTGCTTTTCTAAGTCCTTTTTGTAAGCAATAAAACAAAAACATCTTCCAGAAAAGAAAGATGTTACTACCCTCTTTTCTTTCTCACTAAAGGCCCATCGGCTCCTCCACTTGGTGCTTACTGAGAACCTGAAGGGCACTTTTGCAAAGATACAGTAAGATGCTGCTTCTGGATAAAGAACATTGGATTTTAAGGCTCTGACAATTCCCACTTGTGCCTTGTCAGAAGAACCTGGGTAGAGGCCAAAGATTAAACCAATCTGTATATATGTAAGAATGAAAACAGTAAACCTAAATTCCAATGAGAGTTCAGGGCAGCAAAGGAGGTCTTTCTAGACTTGGCAATGTAAGTCCCTGAGCCTGAGGATGAGCCCAGGGGTCAGGTCCTTGTTTGCCAAGGCAGTCTGAGGGCCAACTCACTTAAATGATTCATGTCTGGTTGTTTGCTTTGTTTCTTGATGTATTCCAGTGTTTACACCATGGTCCTGGTGTCTGCACAGCCATACCTCTATGCCAGGTGCCACAGATTGACAGAGAGCTGGTTAAGTTTGTTGTTGCGCAGGTCCCCGTGGGCCAAGATGCTGTTAAAGAAGGAAAGTCCCAACAAGCTCTGTGCTTCAAGGCCTCATCCTTTGCCAGTTTTTTTCAGGTGCTCCAGGATCTAAGCCATCACCATCTTGCACAGCTTGTTGTTTTCTGCCAGGAACTTGGACTCTCCCTCATAGAGGCTGTCATTGGAGTCAACTTTGTCTATGTGGTAGAGATAGGTCTCCCGGCTCATGGCAGCAAGGAGGTGCAGGGCGCAGGTGTAGATGCGGATTGAGTTGTTGCTGCTGTCCTCCCAGGTATAGTCTTGGATCACATTAAGAAGATTTATCCTATAAGGGTACATGTGAATCTTACTAAATGTAGAATATAAATGTCTTAACACAACAACTAAGAAAGTGACATGAAGGCTATGTTAACCAGTTGGATGAAAGTATTCCAAATTGTATATAGAAGCAACACACTATACCCCATGATAGTATTAATGTACACAGCTATGATTTAATTAAAATAAAAAAAAGAAATGAAAACAAACAAAAAAATAAAATAAAAAAGAAGAAAATCAAAAATAAATAAATAAATGCCAGTTAGCATCCAAAAAAACCAGAAACAGGACCCCATGTTCAGGATGATCTGGAACTATTAAAAAGTAGAAAAGAAATTGCAGAGGAATTCCATAAGGAATGATTCCAATGGCCATATCTTTCCATCGATATTAATCGTCTTTGGAACTTCTGGAATGAGGCTTATCTCTGGGTCAGCTTGGGAGAGACACTGGTTGGCCAGTGCCACCTGACTGGAATGCAGGTAGAGACTGAGATGAGTGAAGATCCCCACCAGGGAGGGGATGGTGATGAAGCAGTAGGCAACACAGGCCCGGACTAAGGCAGCTGTCTTTCTGGAATGATTTACTTTCATCACTTTCCTCGTTTCCATTGCTAGCCAGTTCACACTGTGAATCACTGCACAAGAACAGGTTCCAGACTGCAGTCCATTGACCTGGACTCATGTAAAAACTTAGCTGTTGTTCAAAACCATGGCCAAAGGAAACCATTTTTATAAATCCAGCATTCCTTTCTCATCTTCAAGAGTGAGTGCATTCACAGAGTCATGCATGGTCTTACAAACGTGCAAAAGGGCATTCAAAATGACGGGGTCCTTGGTGGGCTCCTGTTGATGCTTGATAAAGGCTTCCATGATGCATTTGCCAACCTCCACCTGCATAGTCTCTTTTTGGAACATGTCCAGAAATGGCAGAAATTTTTCCACTGATAAAAGAACTGAGAAGTCATGGAAATGGGCAATCACTTTCTTAATTATTAACTGAAGCTGAGGGTAGGAATCTTCAAATGCTGGATCTGGAGTCATGTGCTTGATGACATCAGCCCAAACTGTATTCACCTCTCGTTTTTTGAAATGCTTGCAGGTGTATTCTACCCACACTTCATCACAATTAATGTAGTCCTGTGGATTCTTCAATTTAGTGACAACTTTCCAAGCTTCATTGCAAATCTGAAGTTGATCACTTTCTGGAGGATCAGCTAAGGCCAAGTTTAACCCCAGTGATCAAAAAAGGAGATGCTTGGGGAAACCAGACTCATCGTGCTCTTTGATCATCCCAATGAAATCCATGGACCTTATGGCAATGAACTCAACATAGAAGACTGACATGATGGAATTCAACAGGAAGGCCTTGTTTCCTAGTTTCTTACATCTCTCCATCATCTCAGTCAGTAGAGCCTCAGGAGCATGGTAGGAGATGCACTAGAAGATCCAGTCCATGGCTGGTGAGTATAAGGGCAGGTAGGATGGGAGATCTACTCACTGGACCACCAGCTGGTTCTCGATGGTGTCCCCATGAATCTATTTGAATATAAGGAGGAAGTCAGAAATGTTCTTATTTAGGCTTTATTTGAGATGCAGAGCCACTTCCATTCCCACTTGGCACAGACAGGCTCAGGCATACACTGACACCAGCAGGTCTCTAATTCCTCTGATCATGCACGTTAATCGAGATAGGCACTCAGAAATTCCCATTTTAGAGAGGAACTTGTTACACTTCAGGATGGATGCTTCCACATAAAATCTTGGAATGAGTTTCCTGATAGAGCAATCTTGAAAAACCAATTTAGACATGTTTCCTTGACCATGTCATTTGTATTCTCTGGAGAAAAGTGATCTGGTAAGATATGCGGTTATCCACACACGGAAAAGATGCGTTCATACACAAGCTTTCCAAATGTATCAAGTATGTCAGTGATAAGGACAAGTTTGCTTGGGTAGAACTGAATAATGCTGGTGTCTGAAAGAAGCTTGGAACACTGGATGACTATTTTCAGAGCCTTCACTTTCTGGTCTGAGGCCCAAGCATCCTTCAGTGATTGGTTGAGCTCCTCTATGCAGTTCACATAATCCTATTGAGTCAAATTCAGTAGCTCCTTTTGGGAACCCTCCTTAGAGTTATCCAGCTCTTCCAGTCGGATCCGAACCTTCTCTGACATCGTAGATGTGGCAGTCCCAGCTTTTCCTTTTTCAGATCCCATAAATAGATTGATAGATAGCTTTTCTGTAGTTGTGAATCATACAAAGATTTCTCCCTGTTTATTGGCCCAAGGCTCAAAATCCAATCTGACAATGGAGTTACCATCTTTATCACGTTTCTTTCTGGAGTTGTCCATGGCAGCCGCCGAGGCTGCAAACATGGGCAGGGGGTCAGTCCTATCGAAGACTGTGCTCAGCCGGTCCACTATGGAGCTGGGGGAGGAGAAGGACATGGAAGAAGTGCTTCCTTTCCAGTTCAGTTTCTTTGTCTTTGATTCTGTGACAGTTACAGGTTTCAGAGAATGATAGTCCCGGAACTCCAGTGGGATAGCCTCTAGATGGCGGTGATGCAAACTCAGCTTTGTAGTTCCTATTCCTGGAATGCCAAGGAAAGACAGCCATCTTCCCAGTCACATGACTGCTTATTCTGAGGGCTGCCAGCTCATCTCCCATCCAGACCCTGCCTTGACCACCACGATTGTGAGGGGCTTTTTTTTTTTTCCTCTTTGGTGAGCCAGAGCCTCAAGCTGTCACCCTGGGTAGAGTGCCGTAGCATCACAGCTCACAGTAACCACCAGCTCCTGGTCTCAAGCAATTCTTCTACCTCCACCTCCCAAGTATCTGGGACTACAGCCACCTGCCACAATTTCCGGCTATTTCTTGCTTGCAGCCATCATTGTTGTTTGGTGGGCCAGGGCTGGATTTGAACCCACCAGCTCAGGTGTATGTGGCTGGCACCTGAGCCACCTGAGCCACTGGTGCCAAGCCTATGTCAACTCTTAGTTCAAACAATCATTGGCAGAACTTTATGAATCTTAAATAATAAACATATTAAAATCTCCTAAATCAATCCACCTAAACTACTTAAGAGGGGCATTTTTAAGGTGGGAGATAAATCTATGAAGCAGTAAGAATGGGAGATGATGGTAAAGTTGGGTTGAACTTAAACTGACCAGGCCAGGTGTGTCATATCTGTCCTAGCCTGACATACTATATCTTATTTTCAGCACGTATATTTTATTTCTCATTTCTATTATTGTATTCATATCTATGAAATAGTTTGACAGAAATAATGACTATGATTTATTATATTTGTTCTGGGATTGAAGTGTTGGGTCTGAGAAAGCCTCCCAAATTAACCCCAACTGACAAACTCGAGACTCGCTCCGATGTAAAGGGCATAAGATGAGATTTATTACAGACCCGGGAAGCCCGGGGGCCCCGGGCCTGGACTCTCCTGGCATGCAAGCCGAGGACGAGCCCCGAACTCGGGGTGAAGGCAGTTTTTATGGGGTAC
>NW_003852721.1:138589-191343 GCF_000181295.1 Otolemur garnettii
AGTACACTTTTCATTGGTGGTTGGTGATTTCATTAGTAAAGGTGAATTTGGATTGGTACAGGTAAGGGGTGGAGGGTCCCTTAACCGGGGGCTAGAGTTGGTGCAACCTGGTTACCTGTATTTCAAGGTAATAGAAACTTATCTGTTGCCCAGGGTGGTACTATTTGGTTGAGTAACTATGAAAGGAATGAGAAAGGTTGCAGGGTGGGCCCTGCGGGTGTGGTTTAAGCAACTAGGAATGGAATGGGGAGGGTTATAGGGTGGGCCCTGCAGGCCAGGGCCCAGGAACAGTAACTTATGTGGAAACAACAAAATGGAGCTGATCTGGTCCTCACAGAAGTTAGATCGGTGAGGGATAGGTTTAATGTTATACTGGGAATAACATGTAGCAAAGTTATTAAAAGACATAAAGGGGCATATTGGGCAGTGCCTGTGGCTCAGAGGAGTAGGGCACTGGCCTCATATGCTGGAGGTAGTGGGTTCAAACTCGGCCCCTGCCAAAACTACAAAAGGGGAGGGCAGGGTGGGGTCGGGTGGGGCATATTAAGTATAAAAACAAACAAAGATGTCTGAGACTAATATACTTCCTATCCCAACAACTGAAATCTTTAACTCTCATCTTCATAGTGTTTTGTAGTTCACTGGTTCAGTTAGGGTTTGTCTTTTTTTTTTTTTTTTAAGATAAGGTCTCAATATGTTACCCTTGGTAGAGGGCTGTGGCCTCATAGCTCACAGTAACCTCAAACTCTTAGGCTCAGCCTCCCAAATAGCTGGGACTATAGGTGTCTGCTATAACACCTGGCTATTTTTTTTTTTTTTTGAAGCTGTCATTTTTGTTTAGCTGGCCTGGGCCAGGTTCAAACTCGTTGTATGTGACTGGTGCTATATCCACTGTGCTACGGGCACCAAGACGAGTTTCTTGGGTTATTAGTCAGGGGGTTAGCCTAGATGTGAAAATGATGTAATTGAGACAAATTGATTATTGTAGGGGTTGTAAGTAGGATGTTTCAGAGGTTAGTCCACTTTCTCTTGGGTTTGTTAGGTCTTTCTAAGTTTTGATAACTTCATTAATGCCTGGAATGTCTGTAGATTTGTAGATTTCAGGAAGCATTTAAGGGACCACTTCTTGAGCAATTGAGAGCATAGTGTAGCTCAGGAGGTGACAGGGCTTGCCATAATAGATTAAAAGTTATGTACTGGAGGCCATGAAAAAGTTGGGAAGGTATTTTGTGTAGAGAGTTTAAGGCCAACTGAGTAAGTTTTTTGGTTTGAGACTGTTACTGGAATGTAGGATCTGAAAGATAGATCTCAAAAAGTACTCCAGTGTAAAGGAGTTTAATCGGGCTTCTTTACACTGACAGGGATGAAGTTAAGGTTGTGGTTAGGGTAATATAATGAAATCATTTAGTAGTTACCTATAAATATTTGTAAGTTCTGGATTTTGAGGCTAAGATTTGTATGAGACAACACTAGTATTTTTATTTAAAGATTTAGCACAGTTTTTAAGATTATATTTAGTTTTAAAATTTGTGTAGAAGTGCTCTGACGTTCTAGGCAATGGAAGTAAATATTTCTGAAAATTAGTTAGGTGTGGAGTCACTTGTGAGGTCACGTTGTAGCCATATCACTTACTGGGAAATTGTTATTCAGGTTTTAATTTTTCTTGACGTATTTATATGGACATAGTAGATAGTGTTGAATATTGTGCAGATTTTTCTAGTATAGCCAGGAGGTGATCTTTGTTGAGCTTTCAGGCTTTTGTATTTGTTTTCTTATCAGTTTCTGAGTCAGAGATAAATTTCCTTTTTTTTTTTTTTGGCTCAGTCTCCCTGGGGTTCAGTGGCCTGGCATCATAGCTCACAGTGTTACCAGAATTTCTTTCTTCAATAGGTCCTTGGTCTCAGGGATTCAAAGAATGAATCCAAGGACCACAGATCAGTCCTAAGATAGAGTTTATTACATAGAAAAGGATACAGAAAAAGAAAAAAAAAAGCATCAGAGCTCTTGGCAGAGAGAAAGACCCACCTGGGGAGATTTGTAGTTACCTTAGGCTAGTATTCGTTTACAAATGAATAGTCTTTTTTATTCATCGCAAGGTGAATGAATCATTAACTTCTTAAAATTCACCAAGCCTAGGGAAAAGGGGGTGGAGGTCCTGTTGCTCTCTAAATCAGTAAACCTTGTGTCACCTATGGGTCTGTGAAATGCTCACTAGGGATTTGTGCGGGCAGAGGAGGCCTCTCTAGGTCCAAGAATGGTTCTGGGGTTGCCAAGTGCAACAGATCAGGCTGTGCCTTTGTCTCCATCAAATATCTATGGACCCCCCCCAGGCTTTGGCCATGTTTGCACCCTCTCCCCAGCACTTGATTCTCCAGCCCTCACCTCCCTGAGTCCCATGTACAAACAGAAGGTGACTCCACCCTGACCCAAGCTGGGGCCCCACTAATCCTGTATCAACAGCAACCTCAACCTCTTGGGCTCAAGCAGTCTTATTGCAACTGCATAAATGATTGTGCAAGACAGGGATTCAGAGTATAAGCTGCAAGAGGTAGGCTTCCCATAGGTGCAGGAAGAGCCCCCAGCACCTCTCGCAGAGTCTTTTTATTGAGAAGTTACATAATGGGCAGAAAGATTACCATGTAAAAGACATACAGGGGCTGCATGCTCAGGAAAATGATCCCATAGGTGCCAAGAGAGTATGGGCTGAAGGAAATGATCTCCAAAGGTGGCAAGAGAGTAAGTACTTAAGGAAATGATCTTCAAATAGACTACATGCAATTTTTCTCCACTAATCCTTCAAGGAACTGCCATAAAATGTTTAATGTTTAACATCAGCCTTAACTACCTCAGGACTGATTATTTGCTCTTGCAGGGTTAGTGAGTTACTTGGCAGCTTGCCTTCCAAGTCACAAAAGATTTCCAGGCTTGCCAGGAGAATGTCTTGTTCTCAGTAATTCCTCAGATGAGTGCTGAAATTGGTGACTGTTACAGTAGGCATGATATTCAATCCTTTATATATTCTCCCAGGTAGCTGGGACTTTAGGTGCCCACTATAAGGCCCGGCTATTTTTTGAGATGGTATCTCTCTTGCTCAGGCTGGTCTCCAACTCTTGAACTCGAACTGTCTACCTTCCTGTGCCTCCCAGAGTGCTAGGATTACAGGAATGAACTACCATGCCCAGCCCACAGACAGATTTCTAATTACGTTGCTTTTGGTATATAGTCTGTGACTGGGACAAGTATTTTTAGTCAGGTTTTGTAATGTTATTTCTGGGGCAGTCATCCCAAAATATGTCACAGACTTGAACTGTGGAGTAAATATTTTTAACTTTGTTTTTTTTTTTTTTCCACATAGACTTTGAAATTAAAAAATTTTATAAATTAAAACCTAATATGTTATCTTAGAGCTAAGAAGCAGGAAGGTAAAATAAATCAGAGCAAATTTGATTAATGTATGTACTTTTGTATTTTTTGGCTAGAGTTTTCATCCTGTTAACCAATCAGTTTAGTTAAACATTTATGTCTCATTTTATGAAGTGGTATTGTAGACAAGACTGAAATTTAAAGTAGGTGGGCCACAGTTTCTTATTTCTTTAATCGTATTTCTCTCGCTCTCTAATTTCTCATTTTGCTAAAAACAAATCATCCTAGAATTAATTTAATAACAAAATAAAGTATAGTTTTATTTATCTGATTATTTGCATAAAGTATAGTAATAATAATTGTTATCTGTCCAGGCTTTTTATTTTTCTTTTAAAATTAGTTTTCTTTGAATATTTTATAAGGAATTTCACGTTAGATTTCAAAGGTTCTCACAACCCCAGGATTTATCTGTGTCATTAGTTATTGGTATGTATGTATTTAGAAAATTCTGTTTCTCTCAAAGTTCTAAAGTAAATTGGGATTTCCAGACCTGTCAGAAAGTGACATTTTTTATTTAGCATAGATCAGAAAATGTTACTGATGAGGCATCTGGCTAGTTTTTGCAATCTGCTTTTTATTGGCCTTATAAAGTCAACTTTAACTTTATTTATTTTTTTCCTGAGAGAGTCTTTACTTTGCCACACTTGGTAGAGTGCTGTGGTGTCATAGCTCACAGTAACCTCAGATTCTTGGGCTCAAGTGATCCTCTTGACTTGGCCTCCCAAGTAACTGGGAGTATAGGTGTGCAGCACAACACCTCGCTGTTTTTAGAGATGGGGGCCTAGATCTTGCTCAGTCTGGTCTTAAAGTTCTGAGCTCATGCAATCCACAGGCCTCAAGCTTCCAGAGGGCTAAGATGAACTTTAAGGTTTTTTTCTTTTTTTGAGACAGAGTCTTAAGCTGTCACCCTGGGTAGAGTAACGTGGTGTCACAGCTCACAGCAACCTCAAATTCTTGGGCTTATGCAGTTCTCTTGCTTTAGCCTCTCAAGTAGCTGGGACTACAGGTGCCCACCAGAACACCTAGCTATTTTTTGGTTGTAGTTGTCATTGTTGTTTGGCAGCCTGGGGCTGGATTCGAACCTGCCTCCACTGTATGTGGCTGGCACCTTAGCTGCTTGAGCTACAGGCACCGAGGCAGAACTTTAATTTTTTAACATAGCCTAGACACCTCTGAAAATATTATTCCAGTTAAAGCTTTGGTAAAATAACCAGTATTTTTTTATTGTGTTTTATAAAAAGAAACATTCTTTCTGAACTTATGCAAATAACGATATTGTCAGAAATTAAGAATACTTATAAATGATTTTTAAATACCAGAGAAATTGAGAAGAAAAATGAATGTTTCTAATTTTAGGCTAAGACGCTTGTAGCTCAGCGGCTAGGGCACCAGCCACATACACCAGGGCTGGCAAGTTCAAACCCTGCCGAAGCCTGCTAAACAACAGTAATAACTACAGCAAATAAACAGCTGGGCCATTGTGGCTGGCACCTATAGTCCCAGCTACATGGGAGGCTGAGGCAAGAGAATCACTTGAGCCCAAGAACTTGAGGTTGGCATTAGCTGTAATGCCTTAGCACTCTACTGAGGGCAACTTAGTGAGACTCTGTCTTAAGAAAAAGAAATAGTAATTTTGCCTGAAAGTACATACCTCATTGCAAGTTATAAATAGTTCAAAAATGGAAAAGCACTTTTTTGACTTCTGGAAAACAGACTGCTTAATGAATTAGCAATGTTTTAAACAGAACATCATAAATATTAGTTTAGATCTGAGTAATTGATTTTTGTTCTTGTAGTTTTCCAATTAATGTCCTAGAAGGGGTTTTTAGTTTGGTGATATATCATCTTTTAAGTTATTAGAAATGTGTACTTAACAGAACCCGTTGACTTTTTTTTTTTTTTGGAGACAGAGTCTCTATGTCACCTTTGGTAGAGTGCTCTGGCATCCCAGCTCATAGCAACCTCAAATTCTGGGGCTTAAGCAATTCTCCTGCCTCAGACTTCCAAGTAGCTGGGACTACAGGTGCCCGCCACAACTCCTGACTATTTTTTGTTGTTGTTGTTGTTGTTGCAGTTGTCATCATTTCTTATATTTAGCTGGCCTGGGCAGGGTTCGAATGTGCCAGCCTCAGTCTATGTGGCTACCACCCTACCCACTGAGTTACCGTTCCACTGAGAACCTGTTAAGTTTTGCGTTACTTTTTTGAAGGATATGCTTTTGGCTTAGTCACAAAAAAACCTTTTGAGATGAATCAAAACATTATTACTTGTTGGGTGATGTTCTTTCTCACTGGGAGAGAAGGACGGCTTGGCCGTGGGTGCAGGCTCGCTCCTAGAATTGTTTGAAAGCAAGAAACAACTACATACTCTTAGATGGTATGTAGCAAAATGTCTTTATTTTCCACTCCTCTTTATTGGAAGCTAGTCACGTACACCACATTGATCAATAATCCTAACATCCTCATTTCTTATCTTAAACTATAGAAGAGAAAGAAAGTCCGGTAGCCATCATAAGATTAGCCTAAAGAAAGAAAGTCCAGGAAAGTAAGACAACCATCTTAAGCTAGCCTCAGGCTGTTCCTCTCTGAAAACCTAAAAGAACTATACATTATCTGACTTCTATTGTTAAAGTTAAAGGTTAGGATAAACAGAGGAGTAAAACCTTTCTCTTCTATGCACTCAATTATATTTCTGAGAAATAGGCTCCATGACTGTTTCCTTATGGTTTGGAGATCCTACAGTTAAGATGGAGTGTTTTACTCAACATCATTACAATGGAGTTTTTCTTTTCACTCACATCAACCTTTGAGTCATGTCCTCTGCACAGATGGATATTTTCAACCCTTATCTGGCAGGCTGACTTGACTACACAGTCAGGGTTCCCTGTAGGAGGTTTTTACGCCTGGCCTGCAGGCCCCCACTGTGTTTTCCCAGGTCGCTTAGGGCCTCGACAAAAGTGCATAATACTTGCAAGTCTTTCGCTCAGTTTCTGGAATTAAAAGAGCACATTTCATTTAATTTTTGTGGGGTTTACCCCACAATTACTGGCTCGGCGCTTGTGGCTCAAATGGCTAAGGCGCCAGCCACATACACCTAAGATGGTGGATTCGAATCCAGCCCGGCCACAGAACAACAATGACGGCTGCAACCAAAAAATAGCTGGGCATTGTGGTGGGTGCCTGTGGTCCCAGTTACTTGGGAGGCTGAGGCAGGAGACTCACTTGAGCCTAGCAGTTGGAGGTTGCTGTGAGCTGTGATGACAGCTTAAGGCTCTATCTAAAAAAAAAAAGATATTACATACACTAAAACAGTAATGTTTTATAATATATCATGATATGTATATATACAAACATAATTCACAGAAAATTAGCACCATTTCATATTTGATAATACCTCTTAGACAGTTGTAACACAGTGAATAAGCCTAATATGTCTTTTTCAGACCTCTAGCTGTCTTAATATTTCCAAAAGATTGAATTTAAGTTTTGATTTTGAAAGGTTTGTCAAATGTCAGAGGCTTAAAACATTTCTTCAAACTAGATCACAAGTCAAAAGGCAATATATAGTCAACTGGATTACATGTAAATTTCTTCACAGATTTCCTTTTGTGATGCTATTTAAGCAGTAGACACAATTTGCAAACATTTTAAACCTGTTTTGTACTGCCTCACTTTTAATAACTAGTCATTCTGTTTCAGGACATAATTTATCAAAGAAAGTTCTTTCTTACACAATGTTATTTTTCTTTGTCATTAATCCTTCTTTCTCCCAGAAAACCACTTTTTACAAAAGAGAATTAGAGTTTACTCTTAAGTTAATTATTCACATTGCTAAACTAATAATTAGAAGATTTAAAAGGCAAGAATTTTATTTTGGACAAAGTCAGTTTCCCCAAAATTTTAGCTGCCGAAGTATTACATTTTACTTATGACTCAGGCCTATTATGAAATGTAGCATGAATTTAAGCTTTTATGTTATTGTAAAGTTTTGTAACTGCTATCTTTGGCAAGGAAAACATGTCCTTAGGCCTCACCACAGCCACCTACTTATCTGAGCTCAAAATTTAGAGGCTTAAAATTAAGAACATAAGTTCACAGTCAAATCAGCAAAATTTAGAAATATTAAAGAGGTCACAGTTTTATAATCCTTAAATACCTGAATTTTAATAACAGTTTAGAAACTTCTTTTGTTTATCAAAGAGTACCAAAGTCATCTGAATGAAAAGGCATTTAAGTTCGTGTTTTTCTGATGGAAGCACTTAACTTTTTTTCAAAGTCAATTAATTAGAGTTCTTTCACGTACTTTGATTGTGAAATATCACAGGCACATTACATATACAGACACATAAAGTAACATATAGACAGAAGCAGAATTTTATTTGGCAGCTTTTAAACATGCATTTTTATGTAGAATATTAATTTTTCAATTATGTAATTTATTTCCCTTAGCAATTAATAGTAAGTTTTAGTTATCATTTTAAGTTACTTTTAACTATTTTACACCCTGTAAATTATACATATATATATGTTTTTCTTCTTTGAGACAGAGTCTCACTATGTTGGCCTCGGTAGAGTGCTGTGGCATCACAGTTCACAGCAACTTCAAACTCCTGCCCTTAAGCAATTCTCTTGACTGTACTCCCAAGTCCTGCCCCAACACTAGGCTATTTGTTGTTATTGTTGTCTTTGTTATTTAGCAGGCCAGCACCAGTGTATTTGGCTGGCACCCTAACCAGTGAGGTTCAGGCACCCAGCCATTATCTATACTTTTAATTGCTGTCTTAAACTCATACATTTTACCAGGAAAAAACAAACTTACCATTTTATTTTATTTATTTTTATTTTTTTATTTCTTGATACAGATTCTCACTATGTCACCCTCCATAGAGTGCCATATTGTCACACCTCACAGCAACCTCAAACTCTTGGGATCAAACAGTCCTCTTTCTTCACCTCTCAAGTAGCAGAAATTATAGGAACCCCCCACAGTGCCTGGCTAATTTTTATAGAGATGGGGTCTTAACACTTGTCAGGCTGCTCTTGACCTGCTGAGCTCAGGTGATCCACTTGCATAGGCCTCCCAAAGTGCTAGAATTACAGGGCTGAGCCACCATGCCCATCCTGTTTTATTAGCTTATATTTAAAGAATTTTTTTTCCAGAAATGGATTTTTTCCTCTTAGTTTTTTTTTTTTTTTAATCATTTTGAATATATTATCCTATACCATTCTGGTCTGTCAGAAGTTTTGCTAAAAATTGTATTGATCATTTTATAGGTGTGCCTTTGAACTCCTATAAATATGTCTCATTTTTCTTGCTAATTTGAGGATCCTGTTTGTAACTTTAAAATTTTTGATAAGATATGTCTCCCATTTGGGTTTCTTATTGTGGTTTCTAGTTTAAGTATATTGAGCTTATTTAATATTTATGCTATTTTCTCTCTTAACTTTAGAAAGTTCTCAGACATTTCTTCTGGTTGTCTTCTGGCTAATTTTTCTCTCTTCTGTCATTGTAGATCTTCCACTATAAATATTTTGGCATGCTTGATGATGAAAAGTCCCTAAATCCCTCTTCACTTTTCTTCATTATTTCCTTTTTTGCTTTCTTGCCTAATAATTTCAGATGGCCTATGAGCAAGTTTCTGAATTGTTTAGCCTGCCACATCAAGTCTACTTGGTGACCCTTTCTAGTGAATTTTTCAATATAGTTATTTCATTTTTCAGCTCCATACTTTGTGAGGCTTTTATTAATTTTAATCCCCTTGTAAATGTCATTTTCTTTGCACATTTTCTCCTTTTATTTAGTTGTCAGTGTTCTCATTGAGATGATAGAACATCTATAAGACAGACATTTTAAAACATTAAAATTATTTCATAAATCTTCACTTTAGAGTCATTTAAATATTTTTGTCTTTCATTGCACTATGTTGCTTTGTTTCTTTGATTTATTTTCACTTATAATGAGATTGTGATCATTGAAAAAGAGTTTTCCAGTTCATCCCTCAGAGAAGGCTTGTTCACAGGAAATGTAATAACCATTCAGCCACCCCAGATATTCCGGGACACTTCTCCAAACTGTTGGCAAGATAAGCCTTCTGTGGAGTGCTCTGTATAATTTCCTATTAAAAAAATTTCTCTGTTTCTTCTTAAAATTCCTTCATGTTTATCTTCCATTAATAAAGCCATATATTCTACAGTGTCTGTTCCTGCCGTAGTTATTGAACATTATATTTACTTGATTCAGCATGTCATTTAAGTTATGTCTGCTTTTTTTTTTTTTCAGTATCACCTATTTGTGGAAAGCAATAATCAGTCTCTTGAAAGACCCAGAGAAAACCAGGACTTTGGGTCTATGTTTGGATCCTGTGTTCAGCCAAATGTTTCTGAAGAGAAGAGATTAAAAATTGAAGAGCATATTTATGAATGCTGTCAATTTGATGACTCCTTCCTTAAGACTTTATTATTCTCTTACCAACCAACATTTTCTTCACATGCCAAAATTCACAACTGGAATCAGTACAGTGAGATATTTATCCAGTCATCATTGCTTAATCATCATCAGGGAATAAATAATTGGGGAAAACATTACGTATTCAAGAAAATTTTGATATTCATTTTACAAAATTTTACCCTGAATTATCTAGTTGGTTATATTGATAACCAATGCAATAAAATTGAAAAGACTTTGAATCAATACTCATGCTCTATAAAATACCTAAAAGCTCAATATCCAGAGATCCTGTATAAATGTAAGAAATTCTAGAAAGTTTTTCATCAATGTTTAAAAGTTATCATCCATGATAATATCCATAACCAAGAATGTCTATTCGTACAAGTGCATTGAATGTGTGGAAGCTTTCCCCCAGTCTGGAAATTCATACTGTAAAAATCTACAGCTAGAATAAATGCAAAAATGTCTTAGTCTTCTGATCGAAGAAATTCCATAGTTGATAGTGAAGTAAACAACTACAAATAAATGTAAAAAATTTGTCAAAGGCTTTAATCATTTTTTTTTAAACCTTAGAGAAAGAATATCAGAGGACTCACCATGGAGAGAAACCCTACAAACGTGAAGAATGTGGTACATCTTGTAAATGGGGCTCAACGCTTACAAAACGTCAGAGAATTCATGCTGGAGATAAACTTTACAAATGTAAAAAATGTGACGAAGACTTTAATCATTGCTCACATCTTAGAGCAAATAAGAGAATTCATATATGAGGGAAACCCTACAAATGTGAAGAATGTGACAACACCTTTCACGATTTCTCAGCTTTTCTCTCACATAAGAGAATTCATACTGGAGAGAAAGCTTACAAATGTGAGGAATGTGGCAAGGCCTTTTACCAATGCTCAAAGCTGACAACACATAAGAGAATGCCTAATAGAGAGAAATGATACAAATGTGAAGAATGTGGCAAATCCTTTAACAAGTTATCAACTTTTACAGCACAGGAGAGAATTCCTAGTGGAGAGAAAACTTACAAATGTGAGGAAAGTCACAAAGCCTTTCATGGTCTCTCAATTCTCACAGTACATAAGAGAATTCATACTGGAGAGAAAACCCAAAAATGTGAGGAATGTGGCAAAACCTTTAACTCATGCTCAGCTCTTACAATCCATAAGAGAATTCATACTGGAGAGAAACAAATGTAAGGAGTGTGGAAAAAGCCTTTAAGCAGTGCTCAAAATTTAAACATTAGAGAATTCATACTCAAACCTTACAAATGTGAGGAATGTGGCAAGGCCTTTAGTTATTCCTCAACCTTGACAACACATAAGAGAATGCATACTGGAGAGAAACCCTACAAATGTGAAGTATTTGGCAAATCCTTTAAAAAGTTATCAACTTGTACAGCGCACAAGAGAATTCATAGTGGAGAGAAACCTTACAAGTGTAATGTATGTGGCAAGGCCTTTAAACAGTGTTCAGGCCTTAAAACACATAAGAGAATGCATACTGGAAACAAACCCTACAAATGTGAGCAATGTGACAAAGCCTTCATCCAGTGCTCATATCTTACAGCACAGAAGAGAATTCATACTAGAGAGAAACCTTACAAATGTGAGCAATGTGACAAAGCCTTTAAGCAGTGCTCAAACCTTAAACAACATCAGAGAATTCATACTTGAATAACCTTACAAATATGAGTATATGGCAAGGCTTTTAAGCAGTGTTCAAGCCTTATAATACATAAAACAATGCAAACTGGAGAGAAACCCTACAAATGACAAGAATGTCACAAAGCCTTTAAAAGTTTTTCACCTCTTCCAGCACATAAAAATTTATGGTAATATGTTCTTTTATACAAGGAACAGTTGATAAAGTAAACATCTGAGAAGTGTTCCCTGAACAGGGTTAATCAGAAGTCAATATAGCATATTAGCATCCAAGAGGCGGGTACGTTAGTGTCCACAAAGCTCCCTATCTACTCTCACGGGTTCGGGTAGCCCTTAGGAATTCAGTGTAGCTCAGAGGAAGCTCCCAACCACAGAGTTTGGATTCACTAGGTTTTCAAATATAGGTAATTGAACTTGTTTAAGTTTCCATTATTCCCAACTTTATTCTTTCTCTTCCCCCCGTAGTCAAAATCACATGCCAAAAACAAATCACACTAACCACATTCTGCTCATGAGATAAAAGTGGGGAACAGAAGAAGGAAACAAGTGTTGTAGGGGGAAAGAAAATTGGAGGTTGGAAGAAGTACTGGGTCAGGAGTGTGTGTTTTACGCTCTCACTGGAGTTTAAGATGCACATCACCAGTCATGTCTAATTTAGTCTAAAGGGAAAAGAGATGTGTTTGTCCATAGGTCAGAAGTGTGAAGATGGGATCCCCTATAAACGAGATGGGGTAATGGCAGGTGGGTTGTTCTGTAGGAGTGTTGATGTGGTAGAATTAACAGGTCTGGCTCCAATGCAGAACCATCCTACTGGAGGGTAGCTGTCTCCATGCTGTTTGGTCCATGTTGTGAGCCTTATTTCCTAACCCAAATTATGCCACAACTCTGCAGGAAGCCAAATTTGTTCTGATGCTTCTGTCTGCAGTGCATAAGGACAGGTTGGTTGCCTATATTATGGAAGGGGATGGTGGAGGAATCCCATGTGCTAGATGAGCAGTTGTGTTGCCCAGTTTGGGGTTCCAGTGGGTATAACTGGGACAGACATGTTTTTCCTGTGACACTGCCAATTACCACAGGATTCTTAGCCCATTGCCAAGTTAGTGACTTGTGCTCCAGGTGGCTTATGAGAAGAAACTGGAAGACTCATACATTCTTAATTGATTCTTCCTGACCTGATCTCAAAAATATTCCCTGTGAAGAAGGCAAAGGTTTTTCTATTACTTTGAGAATACCTCTTTTATTAGTCACAGGTAGCACCTAGGATGACCTTTCTGAGGAGTAAAACAGGTAGTTCTGTGTGAACTGCCTTACATGGAATTGTGAAGACTTTGGCATGGCCTCTGTGGCAGCAACTCCTGTGGATCTGGTGTAGACAGAAGGAAATCAATCAGGCCTCCCACTATATGTTGTTCCCCTGCCAGCATGGAAGTGCTTTGCTGGGGAACTAGACTAGCATGGAGACTACAGGAGTTCACAGTGTGGTCAGTGGTAGTGCTGAGATTTGGGATAGAGGCATCTTGAGCTAGAATGCCAGGTTGAGGAAGGAGCCAGCCTCTCCAGGGGGCTTTGTGTAAGTGAATTTCCTCTTGAGTTTTATATTATGTCATCTGGAATATTTATGTGTGATGAGCCCATTTTATACATCATGCAGTTTTGTTATGGGGTTCAAGG
Organism: Otolemur garnettii; assembly: GCF_000181295.1. Taxonomy (NCBI): domain Eukaryota; kingdom Metazoa; phylum Chordata; class Mammalia; order Primates; family Galagidae; genus Otolemur; species Otolemur garnettii. The sequence continues at coordinate 151,801 of NW_003852721.1, forward strand.
ATGAACTTCGAGAGTGTCTGTGCCTGCCTCTTCCTCTGGTGTGTGATGGTGAGAACAATGATGATAGTTATTTGAAACAGAGTTCTCAGCAGACACAGTGTGGTAGACAGTAGTCTCTGTGGCAGCTTTCAGATGAGGGATGGTCACAGGGAGGCTGAGATGCATGTCTAAGGTGATAGCTCAAGTGAGTGTTGAACCTGGGAGTGAATCTAGAATCACAGGTGACTGGATGGGGCAGTATCATTACAGCAGGGGACTGACAAGTTATCCAGACTCCAAGGTGAGGGCCTCTAAGTTGTAACTGAGTGAGTATACGGTAGTCTGGACTTTGTCCCTGACCATAGCAGGTGTGGAACTCCAAGTTGGCTACCCTGGATTAGAGCCCTCAGAGAGTCCAGAGCAGGCAGCATTGGCAGAAGTATGTGTTTTTATGTTAGGGAGGGAGATGAGGGATTGAGAGGACGGGGCACCTTCCATTTAGCTGGAAGTCTTCATATCAATAAAGCAGAGGCTTTTTTCTCTAATCCCTTATCTCTGTTGCGACAGTGATTAAAATGCCTCCATAAGTTAGATTGGAGCAAGGGCTTAGAAAAGTTGGGCTCAGTGAATTGGAAAAGGGTAGAGAGTTGTTGAAACCCCACTATAGAGGTAACTAGGTGCTTGGTGTCCTCAGAGACACACTGGGGAAAGAAGACAGAATGGGGGAAGGCAGCTGAGGTTTTTTTGGCAACTCCAAGGGGAAGAATTGAGTAAATGAGTGTATGAGACAGGGATTAATGAAATTTCAGGGACAGGAACCTGAGGATGGGTGCTCATCACAATTACCACATCAGTGACACAAGATGTCATCCTCTTCCTGGGCACATTCTTCAGTGACCTGGTGTTGCTAAGCACTACCATGAAGGATTATGTGAACATCAGTGAGCCTATATAGGCAGGTTAGGCACCAGGATCCTGAGGCTCTAAGGATAGAGTCCTGCCTGAGCACTTAGATCTCAACACTCAGAAAAACTCATGAAAGAGAGAGCTTCACAGCTTCACAGCTGCCCCTATGAGGCCCATCTACCCTGTGAGTCATGGAGGCTCCTTATCAGGTGCCCATCTCTGCTCCCTGAGTGGTGAAATTGCAGAGCTGCTTGAGGTTTTGGTGAAACCTGACTCAGCTTCTTCCTCAGGTGTGATTGTGGGAGTAGAATGGAATTGGACCCCTTCATGGTCAGGCAGCTTCTAAGTGGCTGAACGCTTTCCTTCTATTGAAGGCCTCAGTTTCCTTTTCCATTCTCAGAGTTGAAATAGATTCTTGAGTCTCAGCTGCCATGCTTCCTCCTCTACTGAGGGCATATTACAGGTATGATGCTGTTTTGTGCATATCCTTTGCCCCTGGTGGCCCTGGAAGTAGTGCAACCAGGGGTATGGCTACTCATGTGCTGGGGAGTCTTTTTGATAGACATTAGATCTCTGCCATCCAGGGAAATGTGTTCTATATTTATGACAAAGAGGAAGATGAGCACCTGGGTCCTTTACTTTGGGGGTACCATGGGGATGTGGAAATCAGAGACACCCTCGGCAAGATGTTTCCTAGTAACATCTTCTGCATTTTAGATTTGTTTGGATGGTTTAACACAATTGGAGGAGACTCATTCCAAGAGAGGTTCCAGATAGAGACTTAAATGGATAACTAATTTTCAGAGAAGGGACTCTTTCTATCCAACTGTGAGAACAGGCTGGGCTGCATGGGTTTGGAGGGCAGCAGGGACCCTTAAGAGAAAAGCTTCAGAAACCAGTCATTCCTTCCTCCCTTTCCCACAGACCCTGTTCATCATCTCCTATCTAGACACTCCCAGTGTCTTATCCTTCTCTTTGGCTTCAAAAGGTCAAAGTTTCTCTGAATTTTCATTTGTTCCAAGGGGCTACAAACAATTGTGATCTTCAGGATGAGGATGAATTTAGAATCTGGTTCTTTTCCATGACGTGTTTCAGTCAGTTACAGGTAGCAGTCTAGTGGATTTGCAAAAGGCACAGAAGGACATTGTTGTGGACCAGTGCAAAGCTGCAGTGAGAGGCTGTATCAATGGATCCCTGGTCATCATCGGGTCCTCTTTCATGGTGATTCCTGGGACACCAGTTCTCTAAATGATGGACAGACAAAAAGAGGGGGATCAGAGGAGTGGCTCCTAGTGGACTCACATTTGCTTCTTGTGGAGCTGCCAGATGTGGTGCAAGGTGGATCCCTTGTTTCAGTAGGGCAGCAGCACCCTCAAATCCCAGAACAGCCATGTGAAATCTCAGGAGTAATTCATTGGCTTGGAGACAGAAACATTTTAAATTTTGGGATTAGTGTGGGATCTGGGATTCAGACTGCTATCCTGGGCACTCAGCTCCACTATTCACCAGCCCTTTGATGGAGGTGAGGGCCTCACTGCTCTGGTAGTTGAGGCACAATTCTCATGAATTGAATGTGCCTTTCAATCTCTCTTTTTATCTATCTTTGTGTATAATCATTATGTATTACTGATCTCAGTGTTTTGTTTTAATTTAAAAGACATGCTATATGTTGTGTATTATTCTTCCTCATTATTTCTTTACCATATGATTCAATTCCTATGAAGTACTCTGAGAAGTTTTTAGAAATACAAAGTAGGATATGGAATCCCAAGGGCTAGAGAGGTAGGAAAAAAGAACTGTTATTTAAGGGGTATGGGGATTGAATTTTGTAAGATGAAGAAATGTTCCTGTGTATGGAGATGATGGTTGCAAAACAATAAGAATGAACTTAACTGCTGTGAAATGTACAGTTGAAAATGGTTAAAAGGTTAATTTTATGTATATATTTTCCACAATACAAAAATAAATTTAAATGAAGAAAGTATAGTATTGCCCCCAGAATCCTAACACCCCAGAGCTTGAACAACTTAGAATCTAAATGAAAAATTTGAGCTAATTTTGCCTCAGCTCTGGTCAATGATTTGGAAATCAAATGCCCAGCACACTATTGGTACATTTTAGTGCCTTTTGTGCAGGGCACCCAGAAGCTTTGTTGTTCAGTTTGTTGTCAGAAGCTGCAGTGAAAGCATCCTGTTGCATGATGGTTGAGTGTAGGGGTCTGTGATGTGACATGGCAGCAGAAACAGGGTCTGCATAGAAATGTCAAAATGAATAAGGGACTGGAAGCTCTCTCTGGCAATCCAGCAAAATCCTTTATTTTACTAAAACATACAGATCATACTACACGTACACACTGTTAATCAATAAACAAGTGACACAGAACCTCCTGACCCAGGCCTAGCACAGCCCAGCACCAAGGGGTCTGTTGCTTAACCCTATAGGATAGGGTTAGTAGTTAACCATATACTACTAGTTAGTAGTATAACCATACTACTAAAATTATAAAAAGTTATTCTTAAACCTTGTAATGAAAACAAGACCACAAAACAAAGTTCTAGGGAAATAAGCTGATTGAATGCTTGACCTTTAACAGACCATCTGGAGGCAGTCATCCATCTTACGGAGTGGTTTACAAATTCCTAAGATATACAGGTGCCTGTTTACAGGGCTGTCTCCATGAGTTGGTCTTGTAATCATTTCCACATAATCAAATCCTGACTCATTTTGTGGAGTTCTATCTAGGTTTTTCTTTTCCTTGCTCACCAAAGACTTCACACTTGCTCTTAGAAAATTGAACTGTTTAAAGGCTTTTTCATATAGGCCTTCTGCCTATACATCCTGTATAATTTTCACTGCTAATTATATTTTGTGCCTGTTTTGTGTCACTTTTTGTATAATAACAACTATGTATTCACTATGGGTCTTAAAAAGTTAGGAAAATAAGTGTAAGAGGAAAGCTGTTAGAGCTACAATTGGAGTTAAGAAAGATCTCATTGTGAAGCATGAAAGCGGTACACCTGTGGCTAATCTCACTACTATGCTCAGGGCACCTAAATTGTACGATTTTGAAAAATAGCAAAGCAGCTGATGTCGTGAAATGAGTTCTGACACTCACCTCTAGGGGATCAAAAAGTATAGAAGAGATGGAAAACCTCTTAGTTTGAATTAATAAAAAGTAGCTGGCTGGTGAGGTGATTCTGAGATGATAATTTGTGAGATAACCAAGATCTTCCACGATGATTTAGTGAAAGGCTGCCTGATGCTGGGGCTCAAAAGGAGGTACTTAAAGCCAGTAGGGTGATTAAAGAACTTTAAGAAAAGAACCAGGATCCATAGTGTTGTTATGAGTGGAGAGGCTTCTAGTTCCAATTTGGAAGCAGCTGAAAAGTTTGTAAAGGATTTTAAGGAGTCTGTGAGCAGTGATGAGTATGTTTTGAACCAAGTGTTTCAATTGTAATGAAACAGGCCTTTATATATTTAGGCTTTTATATTTCTAATTTAATTAATTTGCATTTTTATTCAAATATTATCATTGTTAGTATTTTACCTTAATTCCAATGTATTTACTATTAAAATAATTTTGGAAATTTGAGTTTGTGGACCCAGAAATGAATTAACCCAGTTTTTATTACTTTAAAGGGGAAAAATTGTTAGATGGGGATGTTGTAACACAAAAGTATCCATTATACTAAAAGGAAGATTAATGGCAAGGAGAAGCTTGTAATCTGTGTTCAGGGCTACTGCTGCTGGGAGTGTGGCTACAAACATACCCAGCATTTTCTTTTTCTTTTTCTTTTTTTTTTTTTTTTGAGACAGAGTCTCACTTTGTCTCGCAACAACCTGAAACTCTTGGGATTAAGCTATCCTCTGGCCTCAGCTTCCCGAGTAGCTGGTACTACAGGTGCCTGTCAGAACACCTGGCGATTTTTAGAGAGGTGGGATCTTGCTCTGGCTCAGGCTGGTCTTAAACTTGTGAGCTCAGGCAATCCACCCACCTTGACATCCTAGAGTGCTAGGATTACATGCATGAGCCAGCCCCCCTGCCTTCTCAGCATTTTGTACAGCAGTTGTCTCAGCAAGTCAGTCCTGATGTAACCACAGCTGCAGTACACAAAGGTGGGTGCTCCTTTGTCATTTGTTGTCTCCTGTTTATATTTTGTGGCTCTGACCCTCCCCTGCTTGCTTCATTCATGGAAACTTCTGCAGAGTTGCTCCCCCCACCCCAGTGGTATCTTGGGATACAGTGGTGCAATTATATCTCACACAGTCTGTAGGGATTCCGCCCCTAATATCTAAGTCACTAGTCTGGTCAAGTACTTATCTTGTTGTAGCCCCATGTTCATATGCTCCAGTGAAGCTGTGAACAATTCCAATTACTGGATCTCATTCTGATACTTCTCAGGCTGCTTAGGAATCTAGACATCTTTTTTCTTTTTTTTTTCTTTTCTTGAGATAGAGTCTCATTATGATGCCCTCAGTAGAGTGCTGTGGCATCACAGCTCACAGTAGCCTCAGTCTTGGGCTTAAGAGATTCTCTTGCCTCAGTACTTGTACTAAATGTCCAGCTATTATTTTGTTGTTGTTGCTGTAGTTGTCATTGTTTAGCAGGCCCAGGCTAGGGTTGAACCCACCACCCTCAGTGTATGTGGCCAGTGCCCTACTCAGTGAGCTATGGGCACTGAGTCAATATCATACTTTGAAGAACTGGAAAAAATAACATTTCGTTTAATATGGAAACAGAAAAAAACCTTGTACAGTTAAGGCTATTCTTAGTAATCAAAACAAAGCTAGAGACATCACTCTATTGGACTTCAGGCTGTAACACAAGTCCATAGTTATCAAAACAGCATGATATTGTCACAAAAATAGAGACATAGACATATGGAATAGAATAGAATGCCAAGAGATGAAATCAGTCCCTAATTGTCATCTGATCTTTGACAAACAAAACAAAAGCATAGTGTGGAAACTAATCCCTATTCAACAAATGGTGATGGGAGGACTGGATAACCACATACAAAAGACTGAAACTGGACCTGCACTTTTCACCACTTAAAAAATTGACTCAAGATGGATGAAAGATTTAAATCTAAGACATGAAGTGATAGAAATCTTAGAAGAAAGTGTGGGAAAAATTATTGATGTTGGACTGAGCAAAGACTTTAAGACAAAGACTTCAGTGGCCAACACAAGGAAAAAAATAAACAAATGGGACTTAGTTAAACTGGAAAACCTCTGCACAGCTAAGGACACAAGAAATAAAGCAAAAAGACAACTTTCAGAATGAGAAAAAAATATTGGATGGTGTGAATATGACAAAGCGTTGATAAATAGATCTACAGAGAACTCAAAAAAAGAGCAAACAGTCTCATCTACCACTGGGCAAGAGATATGACCAGAACCTTTTCTTAGGAAGACAGGTGAATGGCTATCAAATATTTGACAAAGGCTTATGATCCTTGATCATCAGAGAAATGCAAATCAAAACCAGCCTAAGATATGACCTAATCCCAGTGAGAATACCCCACATCACAAAGTCTCAAAGCTGCAGATGCTGGCACAGATGTGGAAAGAAGGGAACACTTACACTGTTGGTGGGACTAAAAACTAATACAGCCTCTTTGGAAAAAAATATGGAAAAGCCTCATAGAATCAAATTACCCTTCCCATTTGATCCCTCACAACTAGGCATCTACCCAGAAGAAAAAAAATCTTTTTATCATAAGAAAATTTACCCTAGATTATTTATTGCAGATTAACAAATAATCTCCCAAATGTGTTAATAACCTAAATGCCCACCAACACAAGAGTAGATTAACAGACTGTGGTATATGTATACCATGAAATACTATTCAACCATTAAAAAGTGAAGACTACATCTTTTTTATTAACCTGGATGGAGTTGAAGTACATTGTTCTTAGTAAAGTATCACAAGAATGGAGAAGCCAGAATCTGATGTACTCAATGCTAGTACAAAGCCAGTAAATGATCTAAAATATGCCCACATAAGAGAAAACTCAAATGAATTCATGGGGGAGGGGTGCATGGTAATAAGAGAGTGGGGAAGGAGGAGGAGGTAAGGAAAAGGGTGTCCTACCACTTAATGGGCATAATGTGAAGGTGTATTGGCACACCTCTCGAGGGCTGAGCACAATTATAACAGGAACTATACCTAAGAAATGCAAACATTGTAACCCAATGAAGAAACTCTTTGTACTTTCAAAATAACAAAAAATATATAAAACAAAAAATAATGATTATGTGGATAATTAATTGTTCTTTGGAGAATTCTGCAAAAGTAATGAGAATGGGGAAGTAATTGTTTTTCTATGGGTAATTGTGTAAATTTAAATTTTTAAAATCCAAGTTATTCTAAACTCCAACTTAAATGGGTGGTTGTGGAATCATTCACTGGGGCTAAGTTGTGTCATAATGCAAGGATAGAAAAAGCATAGAGAAATGAAGGATTTGTACCATTATTATTTAATATCAATCTTATGTCTTACAACCTTGCTAAGTTATTTATTAGTCCCAATATTTTTATTTTTTGGAATCAAGTCTTTAGTAATTTCTGCATATGGTATCATGTAATCTGCAAATAAAAATTTGGCTCAATTGGCTAAGGCAGGTTTGAATCCAGTCCGGGTCGGCCAAACAGCAATGACAACTACAACCAAAAAATATCCAGGTGTGGGTGCCTGTAGTCCCAGCTACTTGGGAGGCTGAGGCAAGAGAATCGTTTAAGCCCAGGAGTTGGAGGTTATGGTGAGCTGTGATGCCACAGCACTCTACCCAGTGTGACAGCTTGAGGCTCTGTCTCCAAAAAAAATAAGTAAGCTTACTTTAAAAAATGAAATAACAGCACCTGTTGGATGTAGTTCTGCTCTCTGAGGCTTTTCAACAGCCTGTGAACTTGAAGTTGGACAAAAGGTTGGTGCTTTCCTCTGACAGGGGAGGCTTTGGGGTGGGCCAGGGACAGCACTTAGAATCTGGGGAGTGGTGCTGCAGGCCTGAGGGGGATGCCAGATGCTTTGGGACAGCCCACAAAATCTAGTCATGGACAGAGAACTCTAGCGATGTCACTAAAGCAGAAGCCAAGTCTCAATGACCTGAATAGGACCCATGGGGGAATCCAAAGAGACCTGTGGGGGATCAAGGACTGATCTGGCTGTGGTGACACAAACTAGGGGGGGCAGAGACTACACTGGCAGCACAACAGACCAGATCAGAGTGTTGGAAGGTTGAATGGCTTTAGGGCCCCTGATAAGTTGCACTTTGTGGGACCCTGATCCCCACAGCCTTCTTGTGCCTCTCTGAAGTGAGGCAGTGGGCCACTGTCTTCCCAGTGCATGGTGTCTGGCAGAGTCATCTTCCCACTCCTCCCCTCACCCAGCTCTGCCTGCACACCAAGAGAAAAGCCTTGGCCACAAACCACAAGCTTTGGCACAAAGAAGCTGTGGGCAGGATGAAGACCAGCAGGTGGATCTGATAGTTGGGGATGGCCCACTGTCACTTGTTTCCCTCTGCCATCCAGTCCATACTCCACGTGCTCACCATCCAGGTGGCTGATCTAAATGGGATTCTGGCCCAACCACAGATCAACCAGGCAGAGGATATGGGGGGATGGTGCAGGCTTCCAGCAGTCCAGACCATATTGCATTCCCATGTAGAGTCTCTCCTCTGTGCCCCTGATGTCTACTTCACTTATTTTCCCTGTTGCCTTCCCTTCCTACTTCTCTCTGCTGCTAGTGTCCCATGCAGTTGCTCCAGGCCCTGGCAATACTGTCTCTGTCCTAGGCAGTCCAAATGGCTAGCCAGCATGTTTTTTTCCTGACTTTTTTCAGGAGAGGCTGCAAAGTGGTTACCACTAGACCACCACCTTGGCTCTCTTGACCTCATTTGATCTTATTTTATCATAGGATATTAAATCTAATATAGGTATTTTCCTTTGTGTTACATATTGTTAAATATTATTCATATATTTTATTGACCTTTTTATAACTGGAATCATTCCATATTTTATCATACAAATGTACTTAATTTTTACATGGGAAAAATTTAAGTTGTTTTTCTGTTTTTTTTTTTTTTTTTGGTTTTGAGACAAAGTCTCCTTATGTGACCCTCAGTAGAGTGCTATAGCATCACAGCTCACAGTAACCTCAAATTCAAATACTTGGGCTTAAGAAATTCTCTTCCCTTACCCTCCCAAGTAGCTGGGACTACAGGCACCTTCCACAATGCCCTATTTTTTGTTGTTGTTATTGTTTCGTAGGCCTGGGCTGGGTTCAAACCCAGCCCCTGGGTATGTGGTCAGTGCCCTAACCATTCAGCTACAGGCACAAGCATTTTAAAGTATTTTTTTTTTTGCCTAATATTTTCATATTACATAGGGTGAGATAAATATTTGTTTATAACTATTTTAAATTTTATGTAATTATGCATTTTATCCACATTAAGTTTGTGTTAACTGGGGCGGCGCCTGCAGCTTTGTGGGTAGTGCGCCAGCCCCATATACCAAGGGTAGCAGGTTTGAAACCGGCCCTGGCCAAAATGCAACAAAAAATTAGCCAGGTGTTGTGATGGGCGCCTATAGTCCCAGCTACTCAGGAGGCTGAGGCAAGAGAATCGTCTAAGCCTAGGATTTGGAGGTTGCTATGAGCTGTGCCTCTATGTCACTCTACCAAGTGTGACATAGTGAGATCTTGTCTTTAAAAAAAAAAAAAAATTATTTTAACTGAAACAAATTTCGTTGTGTGGAATACAAAGCTATTCCTTCTCCACTTCAGTTTCATCCTCCCTGTGCCCAGCTCAGGACCCAAAGCTCTTGTTAGAGTTGTGAGATACCAGTTTATTATTGCAGTAAATGGCAGCAACTCAATAATGAGATACTACAAATCAGTCTCAAACCAGGATATGCCTTCAAATACAAGTGCCTAAATGTGCCAAAAAGAAAATAAATAAAATTTCCAAGTTACAGTTGAGATGAGAAAGAACTGTTAAATGGAGACCAGAACCGAAGAATTCCCAAATTAGACTTCAGTGGTGACCTCAGCTTGCAAAATCTGCAAACATAAACAAAAGTGAATGAGGTATTTTTTACAAAGGCCTCTATTTTTGGAAAAATAACTTAAGTTTGGGAGGTGCCTGTGGCTCAGTAAGTAGGGCACCAGCCTCATATACCAAGGGTGGCAGGTTTAAACCTGGGCCCGGCCAAACTGCAACAAAAAGAGCCAGGTGCTGTGGTGGGCGCCTGTAGTCCCAGCTACTTGGGAGGCTGAGGCAAGAGAATTGCCTATGCCCAAGAACTGGAGGTTGCTGTGAGCTGTGACGCCATGGGATTCTACTGAGGGCAACAAAGTGAGACTCTATCTCTTAAAAAAAAACTTAAGTTTAACCAATCATTAGTAGCCAACAAAATTGTTATACAACTACAGACTTTTCAAATATGTGAACTGAAATAAAGTCTTAACCCTCCCAGCTGACTCAATGGATTGCCTTGCTGAGATATTGATAGTAGTAATAAGAGTCTCAGTGCCATAGCCCACTGGTGGTAAGGGAATTGGCCACATACACTGGAACTGGCAAATTCAAACCTGACCTGAGCCTGCTAAACCACAATGACAACTACAAAAACAACAACAACAAAAATAGCCAGGTGTTATGGTAGAAACCTGTAGCCCTAGCTACTAGGGAGGCTGAGGCAAGAGAATTACTTAAGCCCAAGAGTTTGAGGTTGCTGTGAGCTGTGACACCATGGCAGTCTACTGAGAGCAATATAGTGAGACTCTGTCTCAAAAGAATAAAAAAAGGTATTAAGAATTTTGTGTACTGATACAAAAAGCTGTCACTTATATATAGCTTGGAAAATCTTAAATTTAAGACAAACAATGTAGAATGATATGATTAATATTAAACAATACTTTGCATTGTACAATATATTGGGAAAAATAAATACCAACCTGTTAACAATAGTTTTGTCTATAAATGGAATGAGTTTGGAAGAAAAGGGAGACTTTCACTTTCTAAAGATCTATATCATTTGATGTATTTAATGGCATATATTTCTTTATAATTAATAAAAGATGAAAAGTAAGTGTTACCATTTGGCAGGTGGGTAATAGTTTTCTTTCTTTTCATCAATATTTATAGCATATGTTAGTTTTTCAGGATAACATTCAAGGTGAAAACTGGTCAGGTCCTACCGCTGCTCCAGCTCACATGACAAGCCTAGCACCTGCCAAGGGGAAAGCAAAGGACAAGGAAGGCCAAGTACCAGCTTCTTCCCCACCCACCAAGGCTCTGTTTGTATAATTTTTCTGTCATGAAATAAAACTTTGACTCAGCGTGGATTATGGAATAAAAAATGAGGAATTGTACACAATCTAGTGATAGAGATTGAGGTTAACACATTGTTGACCAGTCAAAAGTAAACTTGTGTTTTCATGGCTAGACATTGTTGACCAATCATGAGTTAACACGTTTGCACTTGTATTAGCTATTGCAGTTTTTTTGTTTGTTTTTTGAGACAGACTCTCACTATGTTGCCCTTGGTAGAGTGCTGTGGTGTCACAGCTCACAGTAACCTCAAACTTTTGAGCTTAAGTGATTCTCTTACCTCAGCCTCCCAAGTAGCTGAGACTATAGGAGCCTGCCACAATGTCTGGCTATTTTTTTTTGTTGCAGTTGTCATCGTTGTTTTGGCTGTCATGGGCCGAGTTCAAACCTGCCACCATAGGTGAATGTGGCTGGTGCTGTAACCACTGTGCTACAGGCACCAAGCCAGCTATTGCAATTTTTGAAACACAGTTTAATGTAGGATGTTGTAAGAGCTTTTTTGACCATGTTCAGTCATATTCACTTTATTATAACAAAATTATTTTTCTAAATATTGAGATTTTTATCACAATTCTAGTATTGCAAAAAACTCAACCATGACACATAGTGACAGTAAATAATTTGTCAGTGAATTATATGCAAATGTTTATCTGATTGTTCAAGTGATTTTGAAATATTTTGTAGTGATCTGGGAAATGATAGTTTATCAGAAGACAGTTGTAAATCTGATGTTAAATCACCAAAATGGCAAAAAAAAAAAAAAAAAAGAAGGAATGGAATGTGATAGTGAAAGTGTTTTGAAGTGGATTAAAAAATAATATTACACCAAAATTTGAGGGTGATACAAATATTTCAGGTGTAATTTTTGAAGTTAGTGATCCATAAAGAAATAATGAAGTGCCAGGCTTACTTTTTGATAACAATATTCTCGAGTTAGTTGCTCCTCAATCCAATTTATACCACCACCAAATGGAACAATTTTATAAATCTCTGCTAGAATTTTACCATGGATGATAGTTGTCACTAATGATATAAAGAAATTTCTTGGTTTGTTATCAATAAGACAAAGAAACAAATAAAAAACATCACATTGAAGAGATTACTAGTCAACAGACCCTTTGCTTAAAATACAGATATTTCCTAACACTATGACCAGAATAATGTTTGAGCAAATCCTTACATTTTTTTCATCTTAGTGATAATTCACAAGCTATAGTTAGTGAAGATAAACTTTTTAAAATTAGGCCTCTTTCAGATTACTTTATTCCAACTTTTCAGTCTTTGTGTATACCTAAGTAGGAGTTATCCCTAGATGAAACAATGAGACTGTATACAGGACGTATCAGCTTCAGAACATATAATCTGGCAAAGATAACAGCATATGGGATTTTAATGAAAATGCTCTGTGAAGGTGAGACTGACTACATGTGCAACTTCGAGATCTATTTGGGTGAAGGCAAAAAGCTACCAGAAACTGCATTATCTGTCTTTGAGCCATGTCTTGATTCCTGGCCTCATGTTTACCAAGATAACTATTACAACTGTGTCTCTACCGATAAAATATTATTGGAAAAGAAAACACTAGTAACCATGGCTTGCCAAAGGTACTAAGAGAAAAGTCAACGAATCTTCAGAGTGGGGAAATGGTGTTTTTATGGAAATGACCCATCATTCTTATCACATGAAAAGGTAAAATGTTAGTGAGTGTGATATTGATTATTCCCAATGCCTCTATGAAATCCACAGGGAAGTGAGAGTGGAATTCTATGGATGACATAGTCAAATCTACGTGCACATCAGATTATAGCAAATATGTGAAAGGAGTGAATCAAACAGACTAGTGTTTGGTGAACTACATGTAGCTTGTGAATCATCAATTCAAAATCATTTGAAAAAGGCTAAAGCAGTATAAAAAGTAGCATTCTTTCTGAACAATTGTGCTTTCTTCAATGCATTCAAATTTTACTGTGACTGCCATTTGCAAAATAAAAAGAGATATAAACAATTTCTACTAGAAGTAGCCAGGGAATAGAAGAACCATTGGTTCAAATGAATGCAGCAAGGAACCTGGCACTTCTGGTACTTCTTTTTTTTTCTTTCAGAGTCTCAAGCTGTCGCCCTAGGTAGAGTGCTGTGATATCACAGCTCACAGCAACCTCAAACTCTTGGGCTTAAGTGATTCTCTTGCTTCAGCCTCCCAAGCAGCTGGGACCACAGATGCCCACCACAGCCCCCGGCTATTTTTTGTTGTTGTTGCAGTTGTCATTGCTGTATTAGCCAGCTCCCCAACAGCCTTGTATGTGGCCGGCACCCTTCTTCTGGCACCTCTAAAAGAGCTTGTTACAAAAATTCACCTTTTGGATTTCAAGAGAACTAAAAGATCCTTTTTTAGAAAAAAATAGTCACTAATATAAAAAAGAATCTAAAATATGTAGAGTATGCTCTTTGAAAGACAAGTACAGCAGAACAAGATATATTTGCAAAACCTGGTGTATACCATTGCATGCAGGGGAGTGCTATACAGTTTAGCATACCAAAAACATTATTAAATGTTAAATAGAAGGTATATGCAAAGTTCCATTTGCATTGTTTCACTTTCATATTTAATTACAGAATAATAGCTGGTGGCTCGGCGCCTGTGGCTCAAGCGGCTAAGGCGCCAGCCACATACACCTAAGGTGGCGGGTTCGAATCCCCAGCCCGGACCCGCCAAACAACAATGACAGCTGCAACCAAAGAATGGCCAGGCGTTGTGGCAGGTGCCTGTGGTCCCAGCTACTTGGGAGGCTGAAGCAGGAGACTCGCTTGAGCCCAGGAGTTGGAGGTTGCTGTGAGCGTGATGCCACGGCACTCTACCCAGGGGGATAGCTTGAGGCTCCGTCTCAAAAAAAATAATAATAATAATAGCTGGTGACATGGGATAGTGTTGGGGTGCAGCCCCCCATACCTAAGCATAGTAGTTTATTCTCAAGGGCTCCCTGAGGAACGTGGCTATAAGCTTCTTATTCTGAGAATATGTTTAGATCTGCCTAAAAGCAGACAGTCATGTTTACAGATAAGATAGCTGGTGAATCTCGCCAGGTTGTAGCTGGAGATAACACTTACTGAGGCAGTGGGTTGCTGTATCCTGTACTCCCCACTTACTTACACAACAGTCGTCAGTTTTAGCTTAGAGGAAATGGGCAAACAGGAACAGACATTCTGGCGCTTTTGTGGTTAAATCTGAAGTAAAAATGCCTTTTTTAACTGTGCTTGTGATCAGTAGCAGTTTTGTGCTGATTTGGAGTTTTTAATGGCAGTTTTAACATCTTACCTTGTTTCACTTCTTTTTGCTATTTTTAACCTTTACTAAGATAAGTTTATAAGGAGCTCAATAAACATGGGTGTTTGCTGTGTGCCTGACAGAGCCTCAGCCCCCCTTTTCATTCCAATCATTTTGTCTAGCAGTACTTTCCTCTGCGTCTCCAAACAAGGAGTTTCGTGGGACACCTTCGGGATAGCTTCTGCATAAAATTTCTTGTCAACAATCTGTTAAGATTCAAAATGCACGGCCAACTTCTATAATGTTATGATAGCTACTCAACCCCCCTCAGTGTGAGTTTTCTCACCTGTTAAATAAGGATTCTATGCCTACTTGCTCAACTAAGATATCAAAAGTATCTTTTATTGACAAGTGTTTGAAAGCACTTATCACTTTTATTTTCTAAAAATCAAAGATTTGAAAAACAAAATTCTCAAACATAAAATAGCATACACCAATCCTAGATTTCCAAGGGAATGAAATTTCATTTTTCCCAAAAGTAGTTCAGATTTTGCCCACATTTTAGCTATTAGAATTGCCTTAACCACGTAGTGTCAACCAATGACCACCCGACCCCGTCAAAATGGGGGCACTGTCATGGTTTTACCTGCTAAAAACTGGGTCGAGCAACCTTGGGCTTCCCTGGCCACCAAAGGCGGTGTACCCAGGGGAGAGAGATGGTTCTGCGACCTAAGCCCACCAGATCCCCCTCCCCACTTGCAACAGTGTTGCGTTGGGGTTCCATGAGAGACAGACAGCGTCACCGCAGGTGCAGTCTTGCATCTGGAATTGTTATAGTGAAAGAGACAGACTACTCGCTGATGGCAAGTAATCAAGCTTTATTGTTCAAGACTACCTGCTGATGGCAAGGAGCAAAGCCTTATTGTTCAAGACCACCTTTTATAGTTGGTTGGTCACATACACATTATTAATTAACAAGCAAAGCATTCATACTACTTTTCTAAAGTTAGTTCAACCTTCAAAAAGACACAAAGTTTGAGACTTTGAGACAGCTGCAAGAGGGAGTATGTCTAAAGACTTGAAAATACCAAGAGGGGAGTAAAACCTTGAAGTTATACTATGCACTCATTGTATTACAGAGAGCAGATTTATGGCTTCTGTCTCTGGCAACCTGAAGGCCTAAGTAGTTTTCCGATAAGAGTTCACTTATCAACCCCTAGGCTGTGTCTCTGCAGAAAGGTTTTTAACCCCTTCTTTGCAGGCTTAACAGCCACATGGCCAGAGTCACTAGAGATGGGTTTTTATGCCCTAATCCCCAGACCCTGTTCCATGCTGACCAGGTGTAAGGGTTAACAGAAATACTAAACTACATCCTAAGAGGAAGTGCTAGCCTAATTCAACCCCCACCTGAAAAGGCCAGATAAAGAGACTAGTACTGGTAAGAAAACCGGATAGAACTAGCTACATTGTATAAGACTTAGACAGAAACGCAGAGCACAGAGCAGGGCCCCTCCCGTCAGAACAGCATAACCCCTCCGCCCTCCCCTCACATTTTAAACCTATCATAGGCCAAAGACTACATTCCTAGCCTTATATAGACTCAGCGTCATAAAGTAACCACTCCCCCTCAACTAACCCTATATAAGATTGTACCGATCCCAAATAAACAGCTTCGGCTCAGCCTTCTCCCTATACTGTATGAGTGGTTGTGTGATTGTGTCCACCCTTTCCTTCTCCCTCTCATATGCCGATCACGAACTCCCCGACACCACCCGCCGGTCGGGCAGTGTCAAGTGGAGGTTCCACCGAGATCGGCGTAGCTCCGGGAACTGGGAGCGAGACAGTCTTGGACCGCGGAGGCGGCGTGCATAAGTCCGCAATTGGGTAAGTGCACTACCCCCCATACATAGTCCTAGAGAGACGTCTAGCGACCCCAGTGCCCAAGGAAATGGGTGGACAACAAGGGAAACTAACAGTCAGCCTTAAGGTGCTGCTGAAGCAGCATAGAATAAAAGTCCATAATTCCACCTTGCAGGACTTTATAAGCTTAGTGCAGGAGAGCAGTCCGTGGTTTGCTTTCGGAGGGGCTTTGAACCCCAGGGATTGGGAACAAGTCGGACATGATCTCACAGAGCACTTGAAGAAAAAGGGACCAAAAGACTTTCCCACTTGGGTGTTCTCCCTGTGGAGAGCAATTAGAGATGCCCTTCTGGGTCCCACTCAAGTAGCTCGCCAGGAGTTAGAACAACTAAGACAGGACCTAGAAAAGGTCCAGGCAGAGAGTAAGGAGGAGGAACTCCCTAAGGGAGTTGAAGGTGGGGAAACTACACAAGAAAAGCCAGAGGGAGGCCCGGGTCTGTATCCGGACCTGTCGCAGCTGCGGGAAACAGCGGGAGAGGAGGAGGAGACAGAAGAGCAGATTCGAGAACAAATAGAAAGGTTACAATTAAAATTGTCCGGGCGGGTGAAACCCCCTCTCCCACAGTACACGAGCAACCCATTTTTACCATTAGGAGACCCGCCGGATCCCCCAAGTACAAATCAGGGGAACATGGCCCTATGGACAGATCCGTATGAGGATCATACCAAGTCAACAGAAGTCTCAGGGGGAGTGAAATTCATAGCCCCCGTGATTGAGCAGAATCAGCAAAGGTATCATCAGTCTATACCCATAAAAGAATTCAAACAGTTGAAGGAGGCTGTGTCCATGTATGGTCCACAGTGGCCCTAGTGAGATCTATCCTAGAGGGATACAGATATCAAAATTTAACCCCTTGGGATTGGAAACAATTGATTAGGGCAGGGCTTTCAGGAGGAGACTATCTCTTGTGGAGAGCTGACTATGAGGATGCATGTAGGCAGACTGTGGCCATGAATGTGCGGTCAGGCCAGCCCCACATAGACCTGGATATGCTCTCCGGTCGAGGACAGTATGAGACCCTCCAGGCCCAAGTAGGATATGCAGCAGGGACATATGCTCAGATCGCCACTGCGGCTCTAGCAGCCTGGGGGCGCATTCCAAACAAGGAAGTAGGAGGAACGCTGTCTAAAGTGATGCAGGGAGGAAACGAACCGTTTGCACAGTTCGTGGACAGGCTATTCCAGACAGCCAATAAGTGTTTGGAGGTCATGAAGAGGTCTTGCCCATTATAAAGCAGTTAGCCTTTGAAAACGCTAACAAGGCCTGCCAGGATATCCTCAGACCACATAAGCATAGAGAAATCACTGACTACCTGAGGCTTTGCTGAGATGTAACAGAAGCGCAGCAAATAGGGCTAGCCATAGCTGGCGCGCTACAAGGTAAAGGGAACTGCTATAACTGTGGCAAGTCAGGACATTTTAAAAAGGAATGTAAGGGAAGAGGCCCGGGACAGAAACCTCCAGGCATCTGTCCAAGATGCAGAAAAGGGCCCCATTGGGCTAGAGAATGCAGATCAACTTCAGATATAGATGGAAAGCCACTGACCTCAACCCAGTCGGGAAACGGGAAGAGGGCCCAGCCCTGGGGCCCGTCACAAACCAGACAAGCTTTCGGGGCACTCCAGACATCCCTGAACCCACAGTGGTACCCTCAGGGAACAAGCTATCTATCGAGCAGCTTGTCCAAGCCACCCCAAACAGCGCCGGCTTGGACCTTTCCTCCAGACAAAGAGTAATTCTAACCCCAGACATCCTCTCTCCATTTGTGTATGAACAGCCAGGGAAGCAGATGGTATTCTCTCCTGTGAATGAGAGCTAAGAGTTCCTCAGCTCCCGCCCTATTCTGCAAGACACTGAATCAAGCATCCTGTGAGGAGAAATCTTCATTCTCCTAAACATTATGACAGCCACCTTCCCCCAGAAGCAAGGAAAATACAGGCAAACAAGGGAAATGGTGTTATCAACCCCAAAATACCAGACTTCAAATGAACAGGTTTATTAACAGCCTCTTGGCTATTCAAGATATTTTTATTGTTCAGTATTTTGGGGGGAAAGATAAGTGGGAATGGACAGTTTTCAGGTTACAGGGAAGGAAATTCCAGGTTCTGAGGGGAGTGTCTACAAGCAACAACTAAAACTATAAACATCCAGTAAAATACAGGAAGAGTAGGATGTGGACCACAAGAAAGTAGGTGGCTTACCAGCAGTGGCCCTCGGGTCTGGAAATGATGAAGGGAACACAGGGTCCACTTCCATCCAGCCCTAGTCCGAATCTGAAAGAAAAGTCCAAAGTCAAAGAGTTTTCACCTGAGAGGGAGATGTCCCTTTCCATCCCCAGTAATCTTACACTGAAGGAAAGTTGAGCCAACCCCTGAAGAAAAGGGGTAAAGACACGAAAAAGAGGAAAGTCTTTCAGGCTAGGACCTTGGAAATTCCAGTGAATTCCTCATCTTCCACATTCTTGTGGTCTCACACCCATCAGTGCTCAATGGCTGGGTTTCCCCTTTCCGTCTCCTTTACTCCCTGGCCCTGACACAGCCAGGTCCGTCCATTAGGAGAACGCCCTCCCTCTGTCCTTCCTCCTTTCTTTCTTACCCTTTTGCAACTGCTACTGGAAATATCTATCATCACCGACTGCTCCGAGTGCTGCAGTGGGAGGAGTCTGGGCAGAGTCCAGTTTGCAATGCTCCAGCCTGTGTTGAGAAAATAAAGAAGCATGGCATTGGCTCACAGCATGAGAGGTGACGTCTTTCCAGTCACCTGCCATGTAAGGCAGCACAGGGAACTTGTAGCAAAGGCTGTTCCTGCAGTCCCTGTCACCATACAAGGAGTGCACTGGCAGACAGGTTTCTTTAGCAGCAGTGAAAGGTGATAATACCTGCTGGGAATGGACTGCCTGCTATCCTGCTGGGTTGGGTATTTTACATACATTTAATCCTCCGGTTTTGAGGTTGGTATTATTATCTTCAAAATGGTAAGGCTTACAGATCCAGTGGCAGCATAGCCAGTAAGTGGCAAAGCCAGAATTGAATACCCAGGTTTGTCTTTCTTTTTTGTACACTACACCTGACTCAGAGAAATCCATTACTCTTTTTTTTTTTTTTTCCATTTATTAAAGGCTATTAGGCAAAAGTAACCAAGAAGGATTTTTGTGGGGTTCTTAGATAAACTGAACTGGTGGTCTCATTTTACTGTCTACTGTTTTCTGCCTCATTTCTTGCTGAATTGCTTATTTTTTTAGTAATGGAGGTTCCATGTTTTGAGAAGCTGCCATTCTTCACTCAATGGTTTCTGACAAACTGAAAGAAAGGGGCTGCAGGTGACACAGCATGTGTGCTGAAGCATTTGCCTATGGGGAAGCACTGCCTTCTAATTGGAGTAGGGAGTCTGGATCTCCTTCCTCTCCTCCTCACCTAGGGATATCCATTAGCCTAATTTTGCTTGCCTTTCTCTGCAGGTCACACTCTTTTCTCCAGGTCAGAAAGAATATCTTAATCTGATTTATGAGTCTAGAAAGAAAAACAGAATGTGCATGGCCTAGCTCCTGCCTGCTTCCCTCTTAAGAGCCCGGCTGACTGCACAGCACAGCACAGCGTCTGTGTCTGTTCCTCCACATGATAAGCTTTTCAGAGGCTGCCTTACTGGGAACAGTAAGGTCTGTTACCCAGGTGGTCAGGCTGCTGAAGGCTGAGATGGCAGTGTGTACTGATGAGGTCAACTGGATTGGCTGCTTTTAATCTGGAAGGCCACTGAGTTCTACATACACTGTGGAGCACATGTGAAGTCCTAACATGAAGATGGCAGTGCCTGGTCTGTGTGGGTGGCACTTTCATTTTAATGCTACCCCAATCTCTATTCCACATCGGGGCCAAAGAGGGAACTGTAGCAGGTAAGCTTGGATTAACACAGAATGTCCACAGGCTTGGGAGTCACCTGCTATCTCAGCTGGCTTGGGATAGGTAAATCATACAGGGAGGAGATTAACCTCCCCATGGGGCAGGTTTCAACAGTTCTAAACACTTCCACAACAAGTGGAAGAGAGTAAGCCACAGGCGCACAGGCCTGCAAAAGCTCGGCAGAGATAGCAAGACTCACAGAAGACCGTGCTGTGTCCCACAGAGCCACCCTCTAAGTTGCATACCAAAGCCCACATGGGTGATGATAATTTAGAATTTGTAAATATACTGGATAAGAAAGAAGGGCATCTCAAATATGATCTGCTCACTGGGGCTGCCACCCTGACAACTAAATGTGTCCAGAAGGCATTACTATCACAAATGTCTTAGGAAGAGACATATACGTAGGTGACTTGTCCTCCACAGATATATTCAAAGTGTCTGTTTTTAATGTTTCTTTCTGCATCCAGGCACTTCCAGCAGCAAATCTTGTAGCTACTCTCTCCTCTCTTATGTGGAGTGAGTCTCTTGACTCAGATGAATTGGGAGTGAGGACCTAGGGATGTATCAGCTCTAACCTTCCAAACCACACTTGACGCAAACTGCCCCCAGGAAGCCCAATTCACTCTGTTACTCCAGCCCTCTACTCTGGCAAGAGCAGGTTCTTTTGCAAGGAAAGCCTCCCCTTGTGCCACATGGGCTGTGAGTAAGAGGAGCAGTTCAGGGTCAGCAAGCACACTTGCCAACAAATCATGAGCTATTATCAGCTTTGCAAGGGAGTAAATCCAGCACATGTTTTAACATTTTAAAAGTATTTCAATTAATTCAGATCTCAGATGGGGAATAAGATTGCCATGTATTTTTCCCTCTAAAGAACCGTTATTGACACAGTTATTGTTGAGATGTAATAAGATATCTTAGGAAGTAAGCTGTCAATCAATGGGAGATATTATTCTCTAAGAACAACTGTTTTGGAAAGCATTGGCCTCCTAGACTGCACAAGTATCGTGTTCTCCTGGGTGAACACAATGACCCCAAACTGACTGCAGGACTTTTCCTGGGATGAGGGAAACACTTAATCCTAAGTGTACTTACACATGAGTACTGAAATGTACATGAAAGGGTCAGAAGTGAACAGAGGCCACCCCCCCTTAGTCTTTACCCCTTGATCTGTTCCTCCACCATGGAGAGGGTGTTCTCAGCAGCCATCCTCTGATTCTCAGAAGCCACTCTCTGGCTCTCAGCAGCATCTCTCTGGCTCTCAGCAGCCACTCTCTGGCTCTCAGCAGCATCTCTCTGGCTCTCAGCAGCATCTCTCTGGCTCTCTGCAGCCACTCTCTGGCTCTCAGCAGCCATCCTCTGATTCTCAGAAGCCACTCTCTGGCTCTCAGCAGCATCTCTCTGGCTCTCTGCAGCCACTCTCCAATGTTGTTCTGCTTCCAGCAGCTTCCTTAATTTGTTTGCTGTTGCACAGCTGCTGCTGGGATTCTGAAAAGCTTCAGGATAAAAGGGAAACAAACAGAATCACTAGATGCAAGATGCAGTTGCTACTACAAGGGATTCCAAGTCTTCATAAGGTTATAAATCAGAGCAATTTACAGAAGTTTGTGTGAACATGAAGAATATCTGAAAAGCATAGCTGTGGAGAGGTGAACTGAAGCTGCAGAAAATATCTTAAGAGATATTAGGAATTGCCTTTCATTTTAATACCAGAGTGTTTATTAGTGGCATATGTATGTGAGCATTTCTGTTTTTGCTATACAAACTTTTCACACACGATTGTTAGTTATTGCTACTATTCAATCTTAGCCTCACTTCTGCGAGGCCAGTAAGATAATATGGAGTTCAGCACAATTTAGATTACTGTTCATCTTTTTTCCTTCTCTTCTTCTTTCCTTTCTTTCTCTCTTTGTGCCTTCCTCCTTTCTAATTTTTTTAAGAGACATGGTCCTGCTCTGTCATCCAATCTAGAGTCCAGTAGTGTGATTATTGCCCATGGCAACCCCGCTCCTGACCACCCAACTTCTGTACCTGTGGAATATGCTCCAGGATGGAGAGCCCCCATGGCTACCTTTGCTGTAGCTCCTGGAGTTCTTTATGATGACTCTGTTGTTTTCCTGGTGAGCTCCCCTAGCAGCATCTGTGTTTCCTGGCCCCTGAAAGAAGAATAGACTTAGTAATTCAGTAATGAAAGCTCTTAACAAAGTGCACTTGTAGAAGAAAAGGATTCATTTAGCATCAGAGAGAATGAGAAACCCTGGAGAAGACTGTCCCTGCTCCAAATTCTAAAGCCAACATTTAGAAGTGAGAAACTTCTGCTCTAGCAGGTATAAAACTCTTGGCACTTATATAAAACTCTTGGCTTAACAAGATTTTTTCTCCCAGATTCACATTCTTGAATTTGTCCTCTTAAATGCTGAAAGCCTTGCTGTTGAAGTCTGCTTTTGCCTGGCAGATGCTTGTGGAGTTTCCAGATGCTACTCTGATCCTTCTCTGCTCCCCAGCACCCTGACCCCTTCTCCTCCTTCCTGTTCAGTTCATCTCTGCACCAATTCCTCTGTCTCTCCAACTTCAGCACTGCCTCCTCTCCAATGCTGTCAACAGGGCTGCCTGTTGTGTTTCTCAGATCCAAATCTTCCTACAGTTTTCCTTTTCACATCAAAGAAAACCAACGCTTTTCTCAGTTTCAGAGTTCCAAAAACCATGGTCATCCCTGATTTCTCTCTGACCTTTTCACTGACCTTTTTCCTCCTAACACCTTAACTCTGGAAGATTTCTCAGCCCTTTCCTCATCTCAGTTAACACTCTCTTTCTCCCCCACCTAATGGCATCAGCTTCTTCCACGGCTCTGCACGCTGAGTCAGGCACACTCACTCTCATTACTTCTTCCAGCCTCTCACCTTGCTAATCGCTGCCTGCAGATCTTCCACCTGCTTCTCCAACACTCGGCAGTATTTGAAGAGGTCATTATAGCACTCCTGGCTTTCACGCAGGTGTTGCGTAGTGCCACGGAGTTGAAGGCCAAGAGGTCCTTATAGTACTCCTTGATTTCATGCAGGTGTTGCGTAGTGCCACAGAGTTGAAGGCCAAGAGCATTTTTCTCTTTGACTATCTCACAGAACTGAAACAAGGAGAGGGTATGCACCATCGTAAAATCTCTGTTGCCATAAGCTGTGCTTAGCTAACCATCCTGACTTCTAAGGATCTAATGAGGAGGCCCACAGCACCTCCAAGTTCCCAGCCTACCCTGGCCCCCAACCCTCACTGAAGAGCCCTGAGCTCAAGCTGAGCCCAGCCACCTCCTGAGGACTCTCCAGTAAGAAAATGGCACCAGCTGGAGGTGACGTCCCTGTTCTCAGCTCTGTCATTTGTGGGGCCTCTGGGTGGCTTCCACTAACCACACCAGCATGCTGGCCCATGGCAACCTTAGGATCTGAGTGGGGAAGAAGAGCCAAAGCAGGGCCCCATCCCAGCTGGAAAATTTGGCTTCCTGACTGGCCCAGCCAGCGTTATCTTGGTCCTGTCACTCTGACCCCAACTATTAAAGTGCCATTTCCTGTCTAGGGGAAAAAAAAAAAGGTAAGACCTTATCTTCAGTAAGACCTTTTTATCCCAACAACAGCAAAAGTGTCACCATGTGTTCTTTCAAAGGTAGAAAAGTCAAAAAAATTTTTTTCTTGAATAAGAGAGGAAAACAATTCTGGAGGAATAGCAGGAAACTTTTGTTTATGGTACCTAGTGAATTAATTTATTTCCCAACAGCCCCAGTGGCCAGTGTCCTAATCCCTGCCCTATGGGCATGCCTTGTAGTCTTATTTTCAAAGAACTGATTCTCCCAAAGAATTTCATGTGTTTGTAAACACACACCACCTCCCCAAACAGATGTTTTTCTTTTGTTTGTTTGTTTTTAATGATTGCTTTTTTTTTATTTATTTATTTTTCAGTTTTTGGCCAGGGCTGGGTTTGAACCCGCCACCTCCAACATATGGGGCCCCAGCGCCCTACCACTTTGAGCCACAGGCGCTGCCCCCAAACAAATGTTTTTACCTGTCACTACTTGCATGCTTTTAGATCATGCTCAGTTGCAACTGGCGTTAAGAGAATGAAATGAAAATAAATGGACTGACAACCAGCTGCTTAGTATCAATGCTTCCATCTGTTTTTACGTTGTGTGTGAGCGTGGGCACCTATTGATTTCCTTCAGATTGAGGGTTGAGCATGCTGCCCAGCTCTTCACTTGTCTTTTTGCATTGGTCCTTCAACTATTGCTGATTACTCAGTTTCTGATGCCTTGAAACAACCTGGACTCTCTGATAGGAGGAAAAAATCCTCAAATTATTGATTACCTGAATTCTGACCTTCTCATGATACATTTGGAATCTTGTGTTTCAAGTAAACATTGGAGTCTTTCACTAGCTAAACAATCTAATCTTCTTTCCTGTAAATGTCTCATATTCTTTTTCTTTCCTGAGATGTTGCACACATTGCATGACTGAAATACCTTTCCCCCAGCTTGTCTAGAATATTATATATCCAGCGTGGGTTTGCCCCTCTCTCATCTTTCTATATAATCTTCCTTGAAGAGGTTCCTTCAGAGCAACCTCTTTCTCTCTGAAAATCCTTCGTATTGCTGCTTGCATTGACACTTATTCAGAAATCCTAAGTGGCTAGAGTGTTACAGTACAAATGAGAAGGGTGTGTAGTAGAAGAAATCAGCAGACGTGTGGTAGGTCATACCAGAGCAACCAGGAAAGCAACCTCCTGATGGTAACATTAGCCCTGTGCAGAAGCACTTCAAGAAAAAAAATCCTTCACAATTCAAAGACATTCACAAAACAAAAATATGTGGGTGGGTGGTCAATCATTGCTGGACATGTAGAACTAAGAAACAGCCATCAGTGAGCTTGGCTTGGCACATTTGCCAAGATAAATGACTCTTCTTGAGGTTTTCTGGTGTTCCCTAATGACACACTTACCTACTACACATCTGCTGATTTCTTCTACTACACACCTTTCTCATTTCTACTGTAACAATTTAGCTACTTTTATCTACTAAGACTTTAAAAATTGACTTCTTGAATCATTAGCCATTAATAACCACTGGACTTCATGGTTCTTTATCCTAATTTTATGAGGTGTTCTCCATCTCTACCTGTGTGGCTTGTTCCGCCTGTGTCTGGCGGAGCTGGGCTTGTGACGCCTTAAGTTCCTTCATCTCCTGGAGCACTTGCTTGAGTAATACAGGTCCTTCCCTGATTTCAGATGTCTCCTATTATGAAGACATAAAAGGAAAAACAATTAAGCAAAAGAATTACCACTCTGAATTCTTTCCCCTCCCTTTATTGTGATTTCTTCTACTACACACTCTTCTCATTTCTACTGTAACACTCCAGTTACTTTTATCTACTAAGACTATAAAAAGTGACTTGTTGAATTATTAACCATTAATAACCACTGGACTTCATGGGTCTTTATCCTAATTTTATGATGTGTTCTCCACCCCTACCTTTGCAGATTGTTCTGCCTATGTCTGGCTGAGCTGGGCTTGCAAACCCTTAATAAGTTCCTCCTTCTCCTGCAGCAGTTGCTGTAGCAATACAGGTTCTTCCCTGATGATTAATATCTCCTTATACTGAAGAAATAAAAGGAAAAACAATTAAGCAAAAGAATTAGCACTGTGAATTCTTTCACCTCCCTTTCTTGTGATTTCTCCTATTGTGCACCCTTCTCATTTCTACTGTAACACTCTAGCTACTTTTATCTACTAAGACTTTAGAAAGTGACTTGTTGAATTAATAACCAAGTCTGAACCCACTGGACTTCATGGTTCTTTCCCTTAATTTTGCTAGGTATTGTCCACCCCTACCTGTGCGGCTTGTTCTGCCTGTGTCTGGATGAGCTGGGCTTCCAAACCCTTAAGGAGTCCCTCCTTCTCCTGGAACAGTTGCTTTAGCTTCATCAGTTCTTCCACTTCTGCAGAAGTGTCATTGAACTGAAAACAGGAAAAGCAATTAACCAAAGAATCAGCATTCTCAATTATCTGACCTCCCTTTCTTGTTTGCCCTCAATACCTATCCAACTTCCCTCTACTTTCCATGGAATACAAAAGTGAATTGCATATATTGTGGTTTTCTAAAAGGGGTCATCAAAATTTATTGGTCAAAGAAAGACAGAAGCAGGAGAGAGGGAAGAAGGAAAGAAAAAGGAAGTGAGGAAGGAAGAAAGGAAAAGAAGGGAGGCAGGAAGAGAGTTAGAAGGACACTTATAAATCAGTAAGTACCCACTGTTCCTCTAGAGAATATATATTTGTTATATAATAACGCATTGGGCTTTAGTGATTTGTTCACGTAATATTTACGAAGTAACATAACACCCCTACCTGGGCAGCTTGCTGTGCATGTGCCTGTGTAAGCTCAGCTTCCAAAGTGGTAATTAATTCCTCCATCTCCTGGAGTTTAATTTTTATTTTCATCTCTTCCTCTGTAGGATTCTATTCATGCAGAAAATGCAAGAAACAAAGCCATTTCATTACGAGAATTATAATTAGGGCCCAGCCCAGTGGCTCACACCTGTAATCCTAGCAGTCTGGGAGGCTGAGGTGGGTGGATTGCCTGAGCTCACGGATTCCAGATCAGCCTGAGCCAGAGAGAGATCCCATCCCTAAAAGATAGCTGGGTGTTGTGTCAGGTGCCTGTAGTCCCAGCTACTTGGGAGGCTGAGGCAAGAGAATCACTTGAGCCCAAGAGTTTGAGGTGGCTGAGCTATGATGCCATAGCATTCTACCAAGGGCAATGAAGTAATAATCTGTCTCAAAGAAAAAAAAAAAAAGAATTACAATTAATATATATTTGAACTTTTGCTCTAATTTCCCCTTTACAACTGGTGAAAGCAAGAAAAACCACCTGACCAAGCCACAAGTAAAGAATCCTAGGGTTTGCCAGTTACAGTACGGCCAAGTAGCTCCCATTAGAATCACCATCCCACACATAACAGCTATTAACTGTGGATAAGACAGAGTAAAGCTGTCTGGAATGACTGGAGAGCAAATAAAGCAGGAAAATGCTAGGAAGTGATACTTGGGAAATATGGCACTGTTTCCCATTGTGATGGCTTTTTTTCTGAAGGCAAAACCAATCAGTTCCATGTAGGACCAAACTTTGACTCAAACACCACAGTCTTGTTGCCTTGCAGAAGCAAAGATAGAGTTCAGGAAATTACAGCTGCCAAGTGAGAAGAAAAACATCAGAAAAGAGTGCAAAACCCAACCTTTCAGTAATCTTTTTATCTTTCTTCCCACAATCTCTTAAACTGAGAGCTTCTTAGCTGAGATGCTGCCTCTCTACTGAATTCACCTCTCAAAAGAAACCTATCCCTGTTTACTGGAAGTACAAAGAATAGGCTTGCATTTTATTGCACATAATATATCAGAGTTGCTATCATTGCTTCAATTACATTTCCCACAGAATATTTAGCACTGTGTTGGGTGTATCACAGTTAAAGTGTTGCTATAACTGATTGCTGGAGATTAGAAATCATTTATTTAACAGAAGGACATGACCTATATCACATTGCTTAGGTTTAGGTCTCAGAGGTAAAAGTTAAATTCAAAAGCAGCATAGAAAATGGATAATTAAAAAAGCTAATGACATAGCTATGGGGAAGTTAAAGGAACAAACCAACATGGGGAGAGAGGTGGGTGTTTCCACAGCCTGTGGGGGTGAGAATTGTCAGAGATAAAACCAAACAGTAAGGAAAGAAGAATCATGATGAATAAATTACTTGAGAAGAGCTTTTAAAATATGTTTTGCAAAGTTAAAGAAGGTTATCAATTCAGAAAAAGAAATGTCCTCTCAACATAAACCCTCAAAAAAGCCCAAAAGAAAACAAAGCAAAACTTAACTAACCTGGGTACTAGAAAGCTAACTAGTGACCCCAAAGGTTGGGCCTAGATCAATTATTAAAACCTACTTCACAAGAACAAAGCAAATTGAGAATAAGAATACTATTGAGTCAAGGGTAAAGCAGAGGAAAATTGAGAAAATAAAAAGATCTCTTATGCAGGCTAAATCTGGGCTCAATAAGGATAATGCACACATGTAATAGTCCTGCCTCCATGTGCCAAACTCCACAAGACTGTAGTTTCCACTTTTCCAAATAGTTGGCTGAGCATGAGTATCTGTAACCATAGAGGAAACATGATGAAAGTGCATGTGGGGTCAATGCTCTGATCCTCAAAAGGCAGGGCTGCCCTTATTCCCCTCTGTGTCCCCAGTTTTTAACTGTGTTCGTGGTTGTAGTTGAAAACTAGAAAGCCTCCCTCCAGGGAGTCCACGGTAATCTAACTCATGCACACAAGACCCCATGAAGCCATGGAGGACACAGAACATTCTGCAATTGAAATGAAGGATTTCAGAGCTGGAATAAACCTCAGAGCTCACTTAATCTTCTAACCAATGATGAAACGTGTCCAAAAGAGATGTCTGTATCTCTCCTCTCTAAATTCTCCCTGTCAGTGCTGATGTCCTCTTGTAATTTATTTTTGTTTCTCTTCAAGTCTGACTCACAGTGAGACATTCCATGTCTGTGTTTGTGTAGCATTTTCCTTCTCCTTGTGTGCAGCCTATAGTCCAGCTGGACCACAAGCTTACTATTTAGTGCTGTATGATTTACTATCTCAAATGTCTGTGATTAGTGGAGATCTGCTATGCTGGGAGGCATTTCTGAATGAGAAAATGTGTATTCCACCCAGTCACCATCCCTGGGAGAGTAGCTCCCCCGACTGACATTGAGCCTTCAGTTTTTCTATGTGTTTCATCAACAGAGTGACTTCAGCTTTTGAATGCAGTCTTTGTTTATTTATATTTTTATTGCAAGCTTTTTTTTCATTCTGCAATGGATGGTCAATAGAGAAATGTTTATTTATCACTTACCTAGCATATAACCAGAGTTATGTTCAGTAGACAACATGTTACTGTATTAGGGAAACTGGGACCAGATTTTCTAATAATCTACATGAAGAGAAAATAAATGAGCAGGTATCTGTGCTTTACTAAATGATCTGCAAGGACAGAAACAATAGTACCTGGTAGGCTTGATCTTTGTGCTGTAGCTGAATGTCCTTCAGCCTGATGATGTCTTTGAGCTCTACCACCAACTGCTCTGCATAAGCCAAGTGTTTCAGATCACTCTCCTGTGTTCTCTTGATCAATTTCATCCCAGTTTCCTGGGCTGATTCCTGATTTTTAGATAAAAAGAAGACATGGCCAGCACAACTGGGAAAAGGTATTAGCTTCCAAACAGGAGTTTCCTTACTCTAACGTCATTCTTTGTTTTGCCCAACTCGTATCCTATTAACTTCAGAATCTTTCAAACTTTGATCCAATAATAATAATAAGAAGAAGAATCACAGCCATTATACTATCTTAAGTATTTTATAAATTTTAAACATTTCATAAATGTCTCATTTAAAGTATTATCCTACTTGTACCAAAAAGAAAATTAAAAAGAAGTATATGTCAGAAACCACTAAGAAAAAGAGCTCAAAATTTAAGTTAAGAGAGTCATTAAAAGCCAGTATGCACACACAGAGATTTGTCTCAGGAGAAGAGCCCCCATGAAAGCTATGCCAAGTGGAAGTATGAGATGGGAAGTGCCACAGAGAGTCCCATCAGAGTGATGCAGTGTTTTGCTGCTCAGGGAAGGACAGGGACCCCTATTTTCTCAGACTAGGTGAACACAGAAAGCAGTATTATTATAGATCCCCATCACAAAACACAAACAGGCTCACTCAGGCAAAACCTAAAAGGGTCAGATTTCTCAGCACAGTTCAGGATCATTTTCTGCCTATAGACCTCTAGTGAATTATGCCATATTTCTCTGAAACCCCCCACCCCACCCACAAGATAGGAAAAGTAGCATTTAAACCCCTTTGACTGAAAATTCAGGGGGCTTCCATATTGGATTCCCCTTCCACTCCTGGAGGTTCTTTTCCCACTGGCTTATCACTCTTTCTATTAATCTTTCCCAGTCAATGAACTGTATCCTATTCATTATCCATGTGGTCTGTGGTTTCATTCTTCCAACTCAGAGATCAAAGACTAGGCATAGAGAGAAATTTTCACAACGAGAGAAATGCCTACTGAAGCTGTGAGAGCAAAGCCACTGCCAGGAGTCTCCACTAGGGTAATGCCCAGTGGAGCCATGGTAGTAGGACTGCCACCAAGACCCCACAACCACAGAGCTACCAGTGTGCAAGGCCAACTAAAGAGAGCTGGGTCGACTCGCCCCAGCCAAACCATAGGCACAGGACTTCCCAAGTCCTTGGGAAACCATCCTGCACACCAGAGTTCAGAGGACGCTGGGCACAGAGTCAAAGGAGATTATTCTGGAGCCTTTAGATCAGTGGTTCTCAACTTTCCTAATTACCACGTTGTTACAAATGGAACAAAGGGGTTACAACGCACAGGTTGAGAATCACTGCTTTAGACCCAATGTCTGCTCTCTTAGTTTTCAGAGTTGCTTGCGCCTGTTACTCCTTTCCTCTTCCCTATTTCTCCCTTTGAAATGGGAATGTGTACCCTATGTTTGGCCCACCATTTTATCTTGGAAGGACATAGCTTGTTTGGATTTCACAGGCTCACAGATAGGACTTTGTACTTTTCAGCTGGTGCCAGAAGGACTTATTACTTTGTGGCCATAAGCATGAAAAGAATGTATTTGTATGTCAGAAGGGGATAAGTTTTACAGGCCCAAGGGTGGAATGCTGTGGTTGATATGTCCTCTCCAACACTCATATTCAAATTTAATAGCCAATGTGGTAGTATGAAAGAAGCGGGGTTTAAGAGGTTACCAAATCATAAGTCTCTGCCCTCAGGAATGGATAAATTCATTCATGGATCAATGGGTGAATGTCTTAATCAGTACCAGAGGAGGGAACTGGTGGCCCTACTAGAAAAAGAAGAGAGACCTGAACCAGCACATGAGCACAGTCAGCCTCCTCACCCTGTAATGCCCACATCCCTCTGGAGCAGCACAGAGAGCCCCAACCAACAAGAAGACCATCACCAGCTACAGCCCATGACCTGGGACTTCTCAGTCTCCACAACAAATCAATTCTTTTTCTTTACAAATTAAAGAAATAGATGAAGGAGCAGAATAACATGCTCACATGTAACAAGAGCATAGTAGACGTGTATTAGGAAATGTAAAAATTGCAAATTTCAAAAGAATTTTTTGATAGTCTTAAAATTGTGTGACATGAGAGAAAAACATGAATCAGAATTTAAAAATTCAGAAATGAAGTAACAGAACTCTTGAAAAATTTGCTATCAAAGAAAAAATATTTTCAGAATAAAAGGTAGAATAAGAATGAGAGCAAAAATGAACACAAATAGAATATGTTAAGTGACATAAAAACAAAAAGCATGAGACTTTAAATAAATATTTTAATAAAAAGTAGGGAGAACATTGTGTCAAAATATTTATATTCTAGTTCTAGAAAAGTTCACTTGTACCCTTGTTAGACTATGCAAATGACATGAAATTTATGTGAAACAGCTTGATGAAAGTATTTCAAAATGTATATGTACCCCATGTTTGCATTAATGTACACAGCTGTCATTTAATAAAAAAAATAATAAAAATTAAAAAAAAAGTAGGGAGAACAACTCAGGGACCATGATAAATACTGAAGATCATCAAAGTCCAAACAAACGGATAATAGAAATCCCCAAAGAAGAAAACCAGAACAAGGGAAAAGATCACATACTGCTACACACTCCATAATTCAAGAAAACTATTATGAAATAAAAATATGTGAAGTCATATATTAAAATAGCATACTAGAGTCCCCACAAATATCAGCCCCAAATTATGAACATCAGTGCATCTGGTAATAACATTCTTAGACAGGAAGGAAGGAAGGAAGAGAGGGAGGGAGGAAAGAAGGAAAGAAAAAGGAAGTGAGGAAGGGAAGAAGAAAGGAAAGGAAGGGAGAGAGAAAAAAAGGAAGGGAGAAAGAAAAGAAGGGAGGCAGGAAGAGACATGGAAGGACACTTATAAATAAATAAGTATCCACTGGGCATCTAGAAAAGTATGTTTGTCATATAATGATGCTTTAGTGATTTGTTCACCTAATAATTATGAAGTAACATCACGCTCCGACCTGGGCAGCTTGCTCTGCCTGTGCCTGCACAAGCTCAGTTTCCAAAGTAGTCATTAATTCCTCCGTCTCCTGGAGTTTAATTTTTATTTTCATCTCTTCCTCTGTAGGATTCTATTCATGCAGAAAATGCAAGAGATAAAGCCATTTCTTTACAAGAATTACAATTAGTGTATCTTTCCTCTTTTGTTCTAATTTTATGTTTACAACCATTTAATTATATTTTTATTAAACGGATGAAAACAAGAAAAATCACCTGAGCTAACCACAAGTAAAGAATCCTAAGGTTTTCCAGTTATAGTATGGCCAAGCAGCTCCCATTAGAATCACCCTCCCACAGATAACAGCTCTTAACTGTAGATAAGACAGAGAAAAGTCATCAGAAAAGACTGGAAAGTGATCCTTGGGAAACATGGCACTGAGTTTCCCATTGTGATGGCTTTTTTTTTTTTTTCTAATGGCAAAACCAATCAGTTTCTTTTAGGACCAAACTTTGAGTCAAACACCACAGTCTTGTTGCCTTGAACATCGAGGTGGTTTTATCCCAGGGTTAAAAGGTTTGTTCAACATATGTAAATCTATAAATATAATATATCACATGAGTAAAATAAAAAACAGAGACCATATGATTCTCTCAATTGATGCATAAAAAGCTTTTGATAATATCCAGCATCCTTTCATGATCAGAACACTTAAGAAAGTAGCCTTAGATGGGTCATTTCGTAAACTGATGGAGGCCACCTACAACAAACCCACAGGCAATATCATATTGAAGGGAGTAAAATGAAAAACATTTCCACTTGGATTTAGAACTAGACAAGGATGCCCATCGTCTCCATTGATATTCAGTATAGTCATAGAAGTCTTGGCCACCGTAATCAGGCAAGAGGAAGCAATTAAGGGTATCCAAGTGGGGTCAGAGGAGATCAAACTCTCACTCTTCACAGATGATATGATCTTCTACCTGGAATGCCCCAGGGACTCAACTGTAATACTCGTCAAAGTGGTCAAAGAAGACAGCAGTGTCTCAGGATCCAAAATCAATACTTATAAAACAGTAGCTTTTCTATATACCAACGATAGTCAAGCTGAAAATATAGTCAAGGACTCTTCCTTTTACAGTAGTGCCAAAGAAGATGAAATATCTTGTAATTTACCTAACAAAGGACATGAAAGATCTTTATGAAGAGAATTATGAAACTCAAAAAAGAATAGCAGAAGATGTTAACAAATGGGAAAACATATTATGCTTGTGGTTGAGAAGAATTAACTATTAAAATGTCCATACTACCTAAAGCAATCTACAGATTTAATGCAACCCCTGGTAAAGTACCATTTTCATACTTTAAAGATCTTGAGAAAATAGTACTTTATTTTATATGGAATCAGAAAAAAACCTTAAATAGCCAATACATTTCTCAGAAATAAAAAACAAATCAGGAGGCATCACATTACCATACATCACATTTCAGGCTATACTGTAAATCTATGGTGATATAAACAGCAGGGTAGTGGCACAAAGGGAGATTTACAGAACTGAATAGAGAACCCAGGCATGAAACCAGCCACTTATTGTCATTTGATCTTTGATAAGCCTATCAAAGGCATTCACTGGGGGAAATATTCCCTATTTAAGAAATGGTGCTGGGTGAACTGGCTGGCAACCTGTGGAAGACTCAAACCGGACCCCCACCTTTCACAATCAACAAAAATTGATTCTCACTGAAAAAAAGATTTAAACTTAAGACATGAAACTATAAAAATAGTAGAAGAGACTGCAGAGAAAACACTTGAAGAAATTTGCCTGGGAGAATTTTTTATGAGGACCCCCCCACCCCAGTAATTGAAGCACTGTCAAAAATATATTTACTAGGATTTGATCAATCTAAAAAGCTTATGCATAGCCAAGAGCACAGTGGTAAAGCAAGCAGACAGCCTCCTTCTGAATGGGAGAAGATATTGCAGGTTATATTTCTGACAAAGGTCTAATAACTAGAATGCAAAGATAACTTAAACTAATCAATAATCAATAAGAAAAAAAACCCAAATAACCCCATTTCTTTGTGGGAAAGAGACTTGAACAGAAGCTTCTCTGAAGAAGACAGGCTCATGGCCTACAAACACATGAAAAAATGCTCGTGTTTAATCATCAGGGAAATGCAAATCAAAACCACTTTGAGATATCATCTAACTCCAGGAAGATTAGCCCACATCATAAAACCCAAAACTACAGATGTTGGCATGGATATGGACAGAAGGGAACACTTGTACACTGCTGGGGGGAATGCAAGCTAATACGTCCCTTTTGGAAAGAAGTTTGGAGAATACTCAAGGTACTAAAAGTAGACCATTCTATCCTACAATTCCTCTACTAGGTATCTACCCAGATGATCAAAAATCATTTTATAGCAAATACATTTGCACAAGAATGTTTATTTCAGCCCAATTCATAATTGCCAAGTCACGGCAATTGACCCATGAATGGATTAACAAATTGTGGTGTATGTATAGCGTGGAGTACTATGCAGCCATGAAAGA
Organism: Otolemur garnettii; assembly: GCF_000181295.1. Lineage (NCBI taxonomy): Eukaryota > Metazoa > Chordata > Mammalia > Primates > Galagidae > Otolemur > Otolemur garnettii. Next base: position 186,798 of record NW_003852721.1, read on the forward strand.
GGGGCCTTTACATCTTTTATGTTTACCTGGATTGAGCTGTAACATATTTCTCTTAATGAAGTATCTCAATAATGGAAGAAAAAGTATCCAATGTACTCAGTACTATTCTGAAACCAATATATAATCACCTAAACATTCATACTAATGAGAAAACAAAACATAGTCTAGGAAAAAGGAGAAAAGAGGAGGAGAAAGGAGGGGAGGAGGGAGGCCAGGAGGGTATTTGATGAGACTTCACCTAATGTACATAATACAATGGTCCATTTCAAAATTATTAAGAACAAAGTATAAATGTCTTACTGAACAAATAAGTAAGTAAGGTTATGGTTATGTTAACATAACAAATAAATAAGTAAGGTGATGGTTGATGTTAGCTTTCCACATTGTATATCAAATCAGCACATTGTACTCCATAAATGCATTAATGTACACAGTTTGATTTAATAAAATATAAAATATGTTTTGAAAAGTTAAATAAAGTTATCAATTCAGAAAAAGAAATGTCCTCTCAACATAAATCCTTAAAAAAAACACACACAACAAAGACCAAAAGAAAACAAAGCGAAACGTAACTAACCTGGGTACTGGAAAGCTAACCAGTGACCCCAAGTGTTGGGCCTAGATAAATTATAAAAACCCAATTGAGAAGAGCAAAGCAAATAGGGAATAAGGATACTAGTGAGTCAAAAGGTAAAGCAGAGGAAAATTGAGAAAAATAAAAAGGTCTTTATGCAGGGTGAAATCTGGGCTCACTCTATAATGATAATGTGCACATGTGATATTCCTGCCTCCATGTGCCAAACTCTCCACAAGACTGAAGTCTCTGCTTCTCTAAATAGCTGGCTGAACATGAGTATCTGGGCTGTAACCACAGAGTAAAGATGATGAGAATGAGTATGGGGTCAAGGCTCTGTTCTGCAAAGGGCACTGCTGCCCTTAGTACCCTGTGTGTCCCCAGTCTTATACTGTTTTATGGTAGCAGTTGTAAACTAGAAAGCCTCCCTCCAGGGAGTCCATGGTAATCTAACTCATGTACACAAGAACTCATGAAGCTTCAATCTGCCACTATGTGGCCATAGAGGACACAGAACATTCTGTATAGTGTAATTGAAATGAAGGATTTCAGAGCTGGAATAATCCTTAGAGGTCACCTAATCCTCTACTCAATGATGAAACATCCCCAAAAGATATTGAGTATCTCATGTCAGTACTGATTTCCTCTTGTAATTTTTTTTTTTTATTTCTCTTCAAGTCTGGGTGACAGTGAGACATTCCATGTCCATGTTTGTGTAGCATTTTTCTTCTCCCTGTGTGCAGCCTATAGTCCATCTGGACCCCAAGCTCATTGGTAAAGGACAGCATTTAGTGTTGTATGAGTTACCATCTCAAATGTCAGTGATTAGTGGAGGTCTGTTTTACTATTCTGCGATGTTGGGAGGCATTTCTGAATGAGAAAATGTACATTCCACCCAGTCACCATCCCTGGGAGAGTGGCTCCCCCAACTGACATGGTACCTCTAGTTCTTCTATCTGTTTGTTCAGCAGAGTGACTTCAGCCTTTGCTGCCAGTCTTTGTTGTTTTATTATTTTATTACAAGTTATTTTTCATTCTGAAATAGATGGTCAATAGAGAAATGTTTATTCATCACTTACCTAGCATATAACCAGAGTTTTATACAGTAGGCATCATGTGACTATATTAGGGAATCTGGGACCAGATTCTCTAATAATCTACATAAAGAGAAAAAACTAAAGGAGTAGGTGTCTGTGCTTTCCTAAATGTTCTGCAAGGACAGAAACAATAGTACCTGGTAGGCTTGATCTTTGTTCTGTAGCTGAATGTCCTTCAGCCTAATGATGTCTTTGAGCTCTACCACAAACTGCTCTGCACAAGCCAAGTGTTTCAGATCACTCTCCTGTGTTCTCTTGGTCAATTTCATCCCAGTTTTCTAGGCTGATTCCTGGTTTTCAGATAAAAAGAAAAAGTGGCCAGCACTGCAGGGAAAAGGTATTAGCTTCCAAACAGGAGTTTCCTGACTGCAACTTCATCTTTTGTTTGGCCCAACTCATATCCTGTTAACTTAAAAATCTTTTGAACTTTGATCCCATAATTCCCAGACATTATATTAAGTATTTGATAAATGTTAAACATTTTATAAATGTTATCTCATTTAAAATATTATCTGACTTCTACCAAAGAGAAAATTAAGGGGAAGCATACGTTACAAAACATTAAGAAAAAGAGCTCAAAATTTTCAGTTAAGAGAGTAGTTGAATACAATTCTCTTAACCACTAACCATTATTGCTTTTCTTTTCTGAAACTAAACCACTTCCTTTGATTCTTGATGTGGCCCTCAGAAAATACCACATAAATTATGAGAGGATAGGTGAATAAAACTATAAAGATAAACAGATATTCTCAAAACCAAAAGGTGTCCTAGTTCCACCATTTGTCATTTAAATCTTTCCTGTGGAAAAATCTCTACCCCAGGATCAGAAGAAAATCTTTGTAATCTGACATAGACAAGGCCCTGGGGGGACCAAGAAGAATGACCTTTCAAATATCACCTTGGTTCCCATCACTGCATCTCTTTGGGCTACAAACTTGTAGAAAGAGCACCACTTATAATGTTTCAAGACTTTTTCAATCCCAGCTCCCACCCAGCACCAGGGAGGGTGCTCACGCTTTTCTATATGAAATTTGGAACGTATGTCTTATCAGTTTAAGCTACTTTTCAGCTACTCACAAGACTGAAGGGAGCCATCTCATTTTCATATCTTATCTCCTGAAAATTCATGCTAACCATTTTCTAATCCTGATGGAGAAAAAAACCCATAAGAATTAGCGAATTAGACATAGGTTTCTCGTACATTTGGTAACCATATCATATACAAGTGAAACAGAACTGTGCAGGTGAGATATGTTAGATACAGTCTGCTACATAATGGTGTCTTCAAGAAGGCATTTGAATGAGCATAGTGTACTCACATACTGTTCTCTTCAGGGGCAACTGTGCAGCAATTTTACAATCATCATCACTAATATCATTTTTAAGATACCATAACAGGACATAATTTATTCAGTACAAGTATGGTGAAGTACACCTTAAAGGTTATCCTTAATGCCTTTTCCTCCCAGGCAGTTTCATTTATAAACATGAAGTTATTACACCTTCTGCCTCTGCCAGACTATTATTCTTCCCCACTTTTTCAAACAAACTCCATGATTCTCCAAAGTTTTTCTTACCCAGGCCCCATTGTTATCGGAAGCTTTTAGGCAGTCACTAAAATTTCAATAGAAACATTGTTCAAAGTGTATAGCATTAAATGGATGTATTAGACAAGAAGGAAAGAGAGAAAACAGTAACTATGCTGCTTCTGTAGGAAACCAGAAGAAAGAGAAAATTGATTTTAAAATGTAAGCAAAAAAAAAAAAAAGGAAATAAAAATTAGAGCAGAAATCAATAAAATAGAAAAATAGAGAAAAATCAATAAAACCAAAAGGAAGTTCTTTGAAAACATCAATAAAATGTATAATGCCATAGTCAGCTGAACAAGATAAACCAGGAAGACACAAATTATTGACATCATAAATGAGAGAGGAGGTATCATTACTGATCTAACAAACATTAAAAGATAATAACCACGTGGAGTGGCTCAGCTTATAACCCTAGCCCTCTGGAAGGCAGAGGCATATGGATTGCTAGAGCTCAGGAGTTCATGACCAGCCTGAGCAAGAGTGAGACCATACCTCTACTCAAAATAGAAAAATAGCTAGGTATCTGTAGTATCAGCTACTTGGGATGCTGAGGAAGGAAGATCACTTAAGCCCAAGAGTTTGAGGTTGCCATGAGCTAAGACACCATGACATTCCATCCAGGGTTATTGATTGTGTCTATGTCTCAAAAAACAAAAAACCTCAAACCAAAGGTAAAAAATAATCAAAGGTGGTTATTTTCAGGAGGCGTTGCATCTCAGAATAATGGAGGCCTCCCAGTTTGGAGATCTTCAGAGATGCATCAACTTTCTGAAAAACCAAGGAGGCAACAGGTGGCGCCTGTGGCTCAAAGGAATAGAGCGCTGGTCCCGTGTACTGGAGGTGGCGGATTCAAACACGGCCCTGGCCAAAAACTGCAAAAAAAAAAGTCAAAGAGGCAACTTAACGTGGTCTTCAAATCAGGTACGAGTATTCTTTGACAAGAAACTTTTTATTTAATGTTATTCTTTCAAGTTTATATTTTTGTTTATTTTGTATGTAATAATGCCATGCATCACGCACAGGTGAATATACAAGGCTTGAGGAGATTGACGCTCAAACTGGTTTCACTGATAGGGTGTGCAATTAAAATGTCTAGAAACTACTGCTATAGTTAAGGAAGTAAAGAGGAAAGCACTAAATTCATTCCATGGTTAAGGGACAAAAAGAGAAAACTGAATCACTTACCACACAATGTCTGCAAGTTTTAGTACTCTTCAACTTTTTCCTTTTTCTATTCCAAGACAAATTGCTGCCATTGATCCAAGAGAATTATTTTTTTTTTTTTT
>NW_003852721.1:192334-194878 GCF_000181295.1 Otolemur garnettii
CCACAACGCCCGGCTATTTTTTGGTTGCAGCCATCATTGTTGTTTCGGCGGGTCCAGGCTGGGGATTTGAACCTGCCACCTTAGGTGTACGTGGCTGGCGCCGAGCCCCAAGAGAATTATTTTTGGAACTTTAACCATATCCATTCTAACCATCTAAATTTTATTAACTAATGCTCTGGAAAGGCCTGTAGCCTTTCTGTAAGCATTTCTCCACTGCCATCTGGTATAGAACCATAAATGGGTCCTATAAGTGTTCTGATAGCTTCCAATTATCTCCAAATACTTATCCAAGATTTTAATATCACTTCTCACTCTTAAAATGTACTCTCCTCTCAAACCAACTGGAGCTCTTTAAATAAGACAAATGAATTCCTCATTCCTCCAGGGACTCATCCTCCCCTTCTCCTCCATAACAACAGAATAAACATATTCCACACATTCAATGAAAATATAACTTCAACATCCTTCTCAAGGTTCTCATTCCTCTAATAATCTGGTTACTTCTGTATGCTTCCAAGGATTTCAGTGTTTTTAGGAGCACGGATATCATCTTTCTCCTTATGTCTTCTCAGCACACAATTAGCATTAGCAGGATAAGTGGATAGGCCTTTGTTTACATTCAAATCTCCAATGAGTTTGTGGATTCTGCCCTCAAAAAATTTGACTTGTCCTTAACCTGATGTCCTTTTGGGACACTAAGTATGTTTACAGTCCTCCCCCTCCTTCTTCTCTTAAGCTTCCTTCATCTCATCCAGCTTTACCTCTTCCATCTCCTCCTCCTCTTCCCTCCTCACACACTCTCCCTGTCCTCCTCCTCTTCCTCTCCCTCCTCTTTTTCCATCACCACGTTTAAAAGTATACTGCATTTAATACTCCTGCTCCATGACGTTTAAAAGTACATCATTCCTCCTCCACCTCCTCCTCCTCCCATTACTGAGATTTCATGATTGGTGGGATCACAGGCACCATCCTTCTCATGGTTCCAGAAATGGCTTAACATTAGCAGGATCAGTGGACAGGTCTCAGTTTCCATCAAAGTATATAAAGTTTTTATCACTTCTACATTACAGAATCTTGATTTGTTAACATTCAGCCACACTTATGGGATGCTAAGGTTGTTTCGGATCCCAGTGTGGAGGTCTGGGAGACCCTAACCTCACTGGCCACCTACAGAGGCCACGTAAAGCAGGCTGCTCTGAGAACAAAGCCATGTGTGCATGAATGCCTGGGGTGCTGTTCCACCTTCTCTCAGAGGAGAAACAATCAATTGTGGAAGGGCAGCTAGACAAGAGAATGTGCTGCAAGGCAGTATGGAGAGACCACAAGCTCTTGAAAGGGCCAAAGAGGCAGGGAAGATAACATGACTATACGTGGTAGGTGGTGAAGAGACATGGGTGAACAACTAACTGCATCCCAGCCTGAATCAAGGAGACACAGTGGGCAGGGAAGTGGAGTGTGGCTGCTATGGTGTCCCACTTAGGTCCCTGTGGCCAGAGAGCAGTTAGTGAACTGCCAGGGAGGATTTGGGGAGACTCCCCCTCTCACCTGAAAGTAGCTGTCATCAGAGGCTACAGCTTCCTCCCTGCCAACTTAAGCCCTCACAGGTCAGAGCCTGTAACAGACACCCACCACTGCCGTGTCTTCCATGGACTGAGATGCTCAGGATTATGATGGAAGGTAACATCAGAGCATTGGCCAATCAGGGCTGTCGGACTGGCATTACCAGGGTGACCAGGCACACCCTCTTTGTGACCCACAACCATCCAAAAAACGATGGATTTGAGGCAAACGTATTAACTGTCATTACTTTGTCCTTAGGTCAGAACAAGAGAGAGAACCATACTAGAGAATGTTCTTATATTCACACCGAAAATGGAACCAGAGTTTGTTTTGTATTCCATTAAGTGAACCTGCAAGAGCCCAGTGAGATTACACAGGAGCTAGAAAACTATTCAGGCTACCTGTTCACATGTGTTAAGAAGACAATTCAAGCAATAAAAAAATGTGGATTTCTTGGCCTAAGGCAGTGCCCCTGCTTAAACACTCATGCATCTCTTACCATCAGTCTTATTACTCAAAAAGCCATATTTCCTCATTCATGTATACATGTCTTCTTCAGAGTCATCAGCCACAGCTCCATTGATCGACTTCATTACACTTTTGCTTTATGAAAGCAGAAGGGACTATCTGTAGGTAATTAATGGTCTCTCTCGAACTCAAATTTAACTGTCAATATGTCATGCTCCTCCCCCTCCTCTTCCCGTCCTTCTCCTATAACCTTCCTTCTCTTTCTCCTCTGGTTCCACCTCCTTCTCACTTGCCTCCACCTCAGCCACCTCCTCCCCATCTGCCATTCCTGGGATCTCACTGTTGGTGAATCTACTACACCATCCTTCCCTTCTCAGCTTCCCACCAACCCATTAGCATTGGCGGGATCACTGGACAGGCCTCCTTCTGCAGTAATGCCACCAATGTTTCTGTGAGTTCTGTCCTCAAGAATTGTAGTTCATTTGGGTCCCACCTCTCTCTTGGGATGGGAAGTTT
>NW_003852721.1:196962-205892 GCF_000181295.1 Otolemur garnettii
TCCTTCTGCAGTAATGCCACCAATGTTTCTGTGAGTTCTGTCCTCAAGAATTGTAGTTCATTTGGGTCCCACCTCTCTCTTGGGATGGGAAGTTTATTTAGGACCTGAGTGGAGGTGACCAGCATGGGGTCTCTCCCATCAGCTGCCATGTACAGAAGCCACCTGAAGCAGGCTATTTGGGGAACAAGGCCACGCACACAGAACTGAGCTGAGCTTTTACCCCATCTCCCAGAGGGGAACTATCCTGGGTTTAGGGAGCAGTCATGGTAGCCAGACAGGAGAATGTGCTCCAAGGCAATGCAGAGAGACCACAGGCCCCTGAAAGGGCCAAAGAGGCAGAGAGGTTATCACAACTATGCCTGGTAGGAGAGGAGAGATGGGTCAACAACTAAGTGGATCCCAGGCTGAATCCAGGAGGCATGGGATGGGCAGGGAGCTGGACTGTGGCTGCTTTAGTGGCCCACTTAGGGGCCTGTGGCCAGGTGGCCATTACTGAACTGCCAGAGAGGAGCTGGGGAGAGACCCCTCTCACCTGAAAGTAGCTGTCACTGGAGACTATAGCTTCTTCCCTCCCAATTTCACTCCTCACAGCTCAGGAGGCTATAACAGACATCCAACACTGCTGTATCTTCCAGGGACTGAGGTACTCTGGGTTGTGATGGAAGGTGACATCAGAGCATTGGCCAATCAAGGCTGTCAGAAGGGCATTACCACAGCAGCCAGGCACACCCTTTTTGTGACCCACAACCATCAATCAATGATGGATTTGAGGCGCACTTATAAATTGTCATTAATTTGTCCTTAGGTCAGAAAAAGAGAGAGAACCATACTAGAGAAGGTCCTTTCCTGTTGCCGTTTGCCTCCACGTGGTAAGTCACTGTGCACCTGGCAGTGGACTCCACCTTACAGCCTGGCCAGTAGGAGCTAGTGAGGAGAGCTCTGTGTGGGGGCATATGGGTGTCAGGGACTGCTCAGAGCCCTACTCAGCATGTCCAACATTGTGCACGTGGGCTGATGTTTCCAGATTTGCTCTCCACCACACAGGTATGGTGATGGTAGTCCCAGGAAACAATGCTCTCAGGATCAGGAGCTACAGCTCTAGAGAAAAAGAGGGGTGAGCCATGACAGGCCCCACCTTCCTGCCAGGCCCACCTTTGTGCCCTTACATGATGCACTACATAGAACCCCTCTCAGTTCTTCAGTCAAGAGATGCAGGCAGAGCTTCCTGGAAGCCAGTCTATGAGTAAGAGTGTGGGTTGCTGTTAGGGTCAGCAGCATTTTATCCATCCACTGAGGCTGATTCAAATGAGGGACCTCTGCTGGGGCATGTGCACAGGAGGGTCGTAGCTAAGGTTGGAGCCCGGTCCTGTTTCACTTGACCCCTGCCGTGTATGGCGGCCCCTGTGTGCCCCCAGCATGACATGCCAGTACTGTATGGGAAAATGGTTGACTTTTTAGGGACCCTTCCTGGATGGGACAAGGTTCTCAAGAGGCTGGACACCATGTACCCCCATATCTGGGTATGCTTACTAATGGGCCAAGTGGCCCTTTCCCTCCTTGACTGCTTTTACCAAGCAGCTGCTCCTGCTGAGAGGTCCAGAGTTCTCCATCTTTTCAGGGGACATTAAGTGAATGAGGGCATCTCCTAAGGTATATTGAGGTGGGGCCCACAATGAAGATGACCCAGCATCCTGTAGGCTGCCCAAATGGGGGTAACAAGCCAGGTCAGGTCTTGGGAGCAGTTTACCAGAAAAGGGAAAGTAGGCACCTGGTGAGCTGAGGCCTCACAGACAGTTCAGGGTGTGAGTGCACAGAACCTGAGATCCTCTCCCACTCTGCGGAGCTCCAGGGCCTGGCAGGCAATGGCAAGAATGGCATACTTAGGGGAGCACTCTTCCTCCTATTGGTGGTCATGGCTGCTGTCACACCAACTCTCACAGTTCAACAGATTTTTCTCCTTTCTGAAGGGTACGGTGAGGACTGCCTTCTTGCTGGCCTCTTGGGAAGACTGGACAGCCATCTTCCAGGAGGGAGGCAGCAGCTGTCCAGGACCTGAGGAATGATGCAGTCACTTCCCTGTGAAGTGTCAGCCACCCACAGGCAGGTGCTCATTTCTTGGACAAAGATGCTGAGGCACAGAGTGGAAGCACTGAGAACAGAAATTGCAGAGAGACACATCCCAAGAGCTCATGGCTGCTCTCTCAGGGTGGCAGGTGGAGAACCCAGGGTGACAATGATAGAGAGAGCCCAGCAGACTATGGCACAGGTTGTGTCCCAGGATTAGGAGACCACAAGGACCACAATGCAACTCAAAACCACTATAAAATATCACATTATTTCAAGTATAATAATTTTTTTAAGTGAATAAATAGCAAATGCTGGTGTAGATGTGAAGAAAGGCATTCTTTCACATTGTGGGTGACAGTGCAAAGTACTAAAGCCATCATGAAAAATAGTAATGGAGGTTCCTGAAAAAAGTAATAGAACTACCACATGATCCAACAATCCCAATACCTCAAATATATCCAATGGAAATGAAATTGGGCACTACCCCAAACCTAAAAGATCTGATGACTTTGATGCTAGAGTCTACCAAAGAAGAACTACAAAAACAAGTACTAACCAATTCTTCTCAAACTATTTTAAAAAACTAAAGAGAAGGAAATTGTTTCCAAACTGATTCTTTGAGGCCAGAAAACCAAAACCAAAACAAGGAGAGAGCAACAAAAGAAAACTAAGGGCCAATTTCCCTGGTGAAAGCCTATGCACAAATATTAACACAGCACTACCAAGTCAACTTCAATAGCAGGTTAAAGAGATCATTTCACATTAGCAAGCAGCAGTCATACCAGACATGCAAAGATATAAATCAATAAAAATGATACATTCTGGGTGGTGTCTGTGGCTCAGTGAGTGGGGTGCTGCCCCCATATACTGAGGGTGGCAGGTTCGAACCTGGCCCTGGCCAAAGTGCAACAACAATGCCAAAAAGGCTACATTCCACTCAGATTCAGGAGCAAAAATCCCACATATTCATTCCAACACATAAAGAAAGTTCATCTGGGGCTGAGCACGGTGACTCACACCTGTAACCCCAGCACTTGGGAGGCCAAGGAAGGTGGATTGCCTGAATCCACAGGTTCAAGACCAGCTTCAGCCAGAGTGAGACTTCGTCTCTAAAACTAGGCAGGTGTTTTTGCGGGTATCTGCGGTCCCAGCTACTTGAGGGTTTTGGCAAGAGAACCACTTGAGCCCAAGAGTTTGAAGTTGCTGTGAGCTATGGTCCTGGGGTACTCTACCAAGAGTGACGACATGAGACTCAGTAAAAAAAAAAAAAAAAAAAAAAAGAAAGTACATCTGAGAAAAATTTTCAAAACTTCTTGATAAAACTCTCAAAAAATTAGAAGAGGCATGGACTTGAACACTATAAAAAGCACATAGGGCAAACCCACTAGCGTCACACTGAACTGGATAAAGCTGAAAGACACGTGTGACCACTTTCTAATATTTCATTCAACATAACACTGGAAATGCTACCCAAAGTATGTAGGGAAGAGACAGAAATTAAAAGCATCTAAATTGAAAAAAGGGAAATCAAACTGTCCCCTTTTACAGAGGACACAATCTTATATATAGTCTCTCTCTATATATAGACTCAGGTGGCGCCCGTAGCTCATTCTGCAGGGCGCTGGCCACATGCACCAAGGGTGGTGGGTTCGAACCCAGCCCTAACCAGCTAATAACACAAAACAAACAAACAAACAAACAAAAACAACAACACATATTCAAACACACAAAAGTTGGGTGGCACCGGTGCTCAGCGGGCAGGGCGCTGGCCCCATATACCGAGGGTGGCAGGCTCAGACCCGGCCCATGGCCAAACTGCAACAAAAAAATAGGTGGGCATTATTATGGGTGCCTGTAGTTCTAGCTACTTGGGAGGCCCAGGCATGAGAATCACTTAAGCCCGAGAGCTGGACGTTGCTGTGAGCTGGGATCCCAGGGCACTGTACTGAGGGTGTCAAAGTGAGACTCTGGCGTGAAAAAAAAACCAAAAGAAAACCCTATAGACTCAAACCAATAATAATTGGTATTAAACAAATGCAGTAAAGGTGCAGGATATAAAATTAGCATAACTTCTGTATGCTAGTATCAAACTATCTAAAAAGAAATTAAAAAAGATATTAAATTTATAATAGCTGCATGAATACCTAGAAATTAATTTAACCAAGACAATGAAAGATCTCTACACTGAAAAATATAAAATGCTGATGAAATAAATTAAAGATAATAAAATAAATGAACGAGTATTCTGTGTTTATGGATTGGAAGATTAATATTGTCAAATTGTCCATAATACTCAAAGCAATCTAGATTTTCAATGTAATCCCACTCCAAATATCAATGACTTTCTTCAAGGAAATAGAAAGAGGAATCCTAAAATTCATAGGAAACCACAAAACCCCCCAAATAGAAAAAGCAACTGTTGTTAGTAACAACACTAAAAGCATCACACTATCTGACTCCAAAATATACCACAAAGCTAGAGTAATCAAAATAGCACAGCCCTGGCATAAAACAGACACATAAACCAAAGGAAGAGAATAGAGAACACAGTAAGAAACCCATACACTTATAGCCAACTGCTTCTAAAAAAGACCACAAGTATACACACAGAGGAAAGGATTTTCTCTCCAATAAATGCTACTGGGAAAACTAGACATCCACATGTAAAAGAATCAAACTAGAATTTCATTTCTCAATATATAGACAAATGAACTCAATTTAGATTAAAGATATAAAAATAGGACCTTAAATACAAACAGACAAGTGGGATTAACTCAAACTAAAAAGCTTCTGCATAAAAAGGAAACAATTTCAAATTGAAAAGATAATGTATAGAATAAGAGAATATATTTGCTAACTATGCATTGACAACGGATTACAATCAGGAATTCAAACACTCAATACCAAAAAAAAGGCTCAGCACCTATAGCTCAGAGGCTAGGATGCCAGACACATACACTGGATCTGGTTGGTTCGACAACAATGACAACTACAACCAAAAAATAGCCAAGTGTTGTGGTGGGTTCCTGTAGTCCCAGCCACTTGGGAGGCTGAGGCAAGAGAATCACTTCAGCTGAAGAGTTTGAGGTTGCTGTGAGCTGTGAAGCCATGGCACTCTACCAAGTGTGACACAGTGAGAATTTGTCTCAAAAAAAGAAAACCAAAAGTCTGGTTAAAAATGGGAAAAAGACCTAAACAGACAGACATTTCTCAAAATAAGATATGCAAATAACCACCATATATATATAAAAAAATTCTCAACAATACTGATATCAGGACAAAAACCTAATAAAAAACACAATGAGATATTTTGTCTCACCCCAATTAGAATAAAACTAAAAACACACTAAAAAGAACAATTACTGGAATAAATGAGGAGGAGTAACTCTTTATACACTTTTTGAGGGAATTTAAATTGATACAAACTGAATGTAAATTATGGGAAACAGTAGAATTACCATGTGATTCAGTCATCACACTATTAAAATGTTCATGTATCCAAAGCAATAACCACAGTCTGCCAAAGAAACATCAGCACACCTGTGTCTGCTGAATTACTCTACATGATACCAAAGATAGAAAATCAATCTACATTTCCAACAGTGGATGAAAGGATGAAGAAAATATAGTGTATATGTGTATATATATATGTGTGTGTGTGTGTGTATATGTAGTGAAATATTATTCAGCCTCAAACAAGAATGAAATTCTCCTATGAGTGACAGCATGAATAATCCCAGAGAATATTATGTTACATAAAATAAGCCAGGCACAGAAAGATAAACACTGCAGAATCTTAAAAACACAGATCTCATAGAGGTAGGAAGTAGAACAGGGCTGCCTGGTGTTTGCTAGAGTCAGGGCAAGGAGACACCTTGGGAGATAGGTGCAAAGTGACAGTTAGATAGGAAGAATAATTCCTGGTGTTCTATTGCCCAGTAGATATACGGTTAACAATCATATGTCATTGAAAATGGGTAGGAAATGGAGGATTATATGTTCCCATCCAAAGGAAGTGATATGTGTTAAACTAAAGGATATGCTAAGTACCCTGGTTTAATCATTATGCTATTATGCATGTATAAAACATTATATTGTTTTAAATATAAATATGTACATGTATTACATGTCACTGAAAAGAATTTAAAAACTATGCTAAATTTCACACAGAATCAAAAAAAGACCTGTATTGTCAAAACAGTCATGAGAAAGAAAGAAGATGAAGTCATATTGCAAAGCTATTATAACACTATAATACTTGCATAAAAACTGAAATGGAAAACACAAATTGAAACACAAATCACAAAATACAGGGAACCCAGAAATAAACCCAAGCATATACAGTCAAGTCTTTAATTTGCAAACAAGTACTAAGGCATGCTGTGATAAAAACCATCAGCTGATGGTTTATTTCATAAAATAAATGTTACTAAAATATCCTGTGAGAAACTAAAAAATAATTAAAAAAAAGGCGAGCAGTCTAGAAAATACAAAGCCATAAACTTGCTTTTTAATAAAACTATTGTGAGAGAAGCCACAGAAATTGGAATGTATAGTGTAGTGAAATCCGAATCATTTTGTTACAGGCAGATTATAAACTTTCATGCAATTATTCATGGTATGAAAAAAATATATATATATATCTTCTTTCTTTTTTTTTTTTGAGACAGATTCTCACTTTGTCACCTCAGCAGAGTATTCTGGCATTGTAGCTCATAGCAACCTCAAACTCTTGCAATCAAGCAATTCTCTTGCCTATGCCTTCCCAGTAGCTGGGACATAGGTACCTGCCACAAAGCCTGGCTATTTTTACAGATGGGTTGTCACTGTGGCTCAGGCTGGTCTCAAACCTGTGAGCTCAGGCAATCCACCTGCCTTGGCCTCCCAGACTGCTAGGATTACAGACATGAGCCACTGCACCTGGCCCATAAGATGATATTTTGCATCATGTAAAAATGGTTAAACAGAATCTCCAACAAAAAAATTGTGAAAATATATATAAAAGGAATATAACAAAATGGAACATCTCAATTTCAACTTTAAAATGAAGGTTATTGCAAATTTACAGTAAATACCATCAGAGTTTCTATTTTTTACAGAAGAAAATCTATCTTCAATGAATGTAAGTGATTTAGAAAAAAGCAGCTACTGACCTGGCTCTCGTACTTTCTGGCCATTTGAATCCTATCAATACTACTCCTTAAATAATGTTAGTAACACAAAATAGGGGAAAAAATAGTGTTCTGATCATCTAATGCTGATTTGTGAAGTTTGCTTAGTACAATTATTTGAAAAATACAATTATTGAAAAATTTGAAAATGAACATGATTAATTCATTATATTTTTAACAACTCCTCTCAAATGTAGGAGTATGTGGCACTCCTGCTGGGTTAAGGCTCAACTACAACTTAGAATTTTCTTAACAAACACAATCAATGTGATCTAATTGTATATATATTCATAGTAAAATAAAAAAAAAAAACAAGAAATAACAAGTGAAAATTTCTTCTGAATGACTTGCCATCTCGCAGACTTCCAGAGTTCTAGGATAACAGGCATGCGCCACCATGCCCAGCCATTAGAAGATACTCTGAAAGTTCTGTTTGTTAGCATCCAATTTAGGAGACTTGGGCAGAATGAGGTGAATCACGTTTGTCTGTGTTTCAGGTTTTTCCTCTTCTGATGTCTCTTAGTCTCCTTTGAGGAAAAGAAAAAGAAGCCAAACTATATTTTGTGCAAAGCTTAAATAGTATATATAGTTTGGCTCAGAAAGGCTTTGTATCTTCACATCCAAATCTTCCAATTGCACGTGAATAATAATGTGACTGAAAAAGTGTTTGGAACTTGTCCCCGAGGCTGTATCAGTGAGAATGGTTGGAGGACAAGGAAAGAGAAGTTTAGTAATTTGCTGGCAAATGAGGAGGGTATCAGACTAGCATCTCAAAAGACCACTCTCCTGCCTTTAAACATAAATACAGAGCTTTGTAAGGGGAAAGGTGTTTTAGGGCAGTTGGGCTTGACTCCTTGTGACCAGTGTCACATTCCATAACTCCAGGCCATGTTGTTTCACTATAGTTGGTCGTTTGTCTAACTATAGGTTGGTAGACCTATCTCCAGTGAAGATGATCTGGTGATATTTGTCCAGATAATTCTGCCAAGCCTGGTGGTTTAAGATGCTGGAAAATAAATAGCAAGGATTCTTTTCATGTCCCTTTGATCACTGACCCTGGGCAGAAAATGCAGGTTTTCATTCCCCAAAAGGGAAGGGAGTTTAGAGAAACAACTCATGAAACATTTCCATTCTCTTGTCTCAACCTTTAACTCTATTACCATAACTTAGACAGAACCCCTGACTTTTTTGGTCTCTCAGAAGTAGAGTAAGTCCCTGGTCAGTAATTAAAATAACTAGTTCCCTTTCATAATTAAATTTTAAACATATCATAAGCGTCAACGTCCTCACCCTTCTCTAGCTTAGGTCTGCAGCAAGCAGGAAAGAAAAGGGAAGTGATCCCTTCCTTTAGTGCCCCATTCCCACTTCATTTCCTTTTCTCCCTAAATTGCCAATGGAAGGAAAGAAGGAAAGTTCTTACTTCACCTGGATTGCTGTGAACCAGTGTCTGCTCTCTAGCCCTGCCAAGTGTTTAAACCTGAGTCTGTCTTTGTTGCTGTGGGTTTTTTTGGGAAATCTTCCACCTTTTCCTGAAAGAGAGAAAGACGGAGAAACAGACAGACAGATAGACAGAATGAAGGGTGTACAGAGACAGAGAGCAAACAATAAGCCAGTGGGGACCTAAAAAAAAAAGCCTCCATCAAGCTCAAGGCAACAATAGAGTTTTTCATGTTTCTGCACAGGAATTTCTGA
>NW_003852721.1:209616-228819 GCF_000181295.1 Otolemur garnettii
AACACCTGCTTTTTTCTGCTTTCCATTAGCCTGGAATATAGATGACCATCCCTTCACCCTGAGTCTATATTTGTCTTTTAAGGTAAGGTGAGATTCTTGTATACAACAGATGTCGGATCTGAGTTTCTGTATCTAATCAGCCAATCTGTCCCTCTTTAGAAGACAATTCAAGCTATTCACATTGATAGAAATTATTGATAAGCCTGGTAAAATTTTGGGCATTGAATTGCTCAAAAGTCCAGTAGACATTTTTAATCCTTTTGCCATTGTGGAAGTTGGAATTTGATCAAAAGTTTCTGGGTGGGTTTACTTTTGTGGTGGAGGATTGCACTGGTCATTATGGAGGATAGGTTTGAGAATTTCCTGGAGAGCTGGTTTAGTTATGACAAATTTCTTCAATGTGTGAATGTCATTAAAGTATTTAATTTCTCCGTCATAGATGACACTCAGTTTAGCTGGATACAGGATCCTGGGTTGAAAGTTATTTTGTTTTAGGAGATTAAAAGTCGATGACCATCCTCTTCCTGCCTGAAAGGTTTCAGCTGAGAGATCTGCAGTCATCCTAATACTCTTCCCCTTGTAGGTTATGATTTTATTATGTCTGACTGCTTTCAGAATTTTGTCTTTCATCTTAACTTTAGTAAAGTTAATTATGATGTGCCTGGGGAATGTCTTGTTCGGGTTGAGTCATGCTGGGGTTCTGAACCTATCTGCTATCTGAATTTCAGAATCTCTTGGCATGTCTGGAAAGTTCTCTTTCATAATTTCATGAATAATTGCCTCAGTGTTTTCTGAAGCAACTTTATCACCTTCAGGTTTTCCTATAAGGCGAATATTAATTTCCTAATATTATTAAGAATTAATATTAATTTTCGAATTATCCGAGAGTTCTCTGAGAGTGAGATCTGTTTTTGCTCTCCATTTCTTTTGATCTTTGTGCTCCTGGGCTTCTTCAAAAGCTTTGTCTTCAAAATCAGAGATCCTTTCTTCTTCCTGTTCCACTCTGTTACAGAGGTATTCCACCTTGTCTTTCAGATCCTTGAGGGCTGCAACCTCTTTTCTCAGTGTTTTAAAATCTTTAATCATTTTATCTTTGAAATCGTTGAGTTATTGAGACATCTTTTGAATAATTTCTTGAGATATCTTTTGAATAATTTCTTGAGAAATCTTGTGAATAATTTCTTGAACTCCTAATTGCTTCCTTTCTTCCATTCTGTTAATCTTATTTGCTATCCACATTTTGAACTTGATTTCTGACATCCTTGCCATTTGCTTGTGGATGGAGTCTTCAATTGTGTCTGCCCCATTTTCCTATGGAGGAGTTGATCTACTCTGGTTATTTGAGTTGCCAGAGTTTTTCTACTGATTCCGCCCCATGCTGAGTTTGCCTTGTTTGGAGGCCTTATCAGAATCATTCAGTTGGTGGCTTCTTCAGTTTTCCAAGAGATATAGGCAGAGTGTGTCTGTTGTCTTCTCCCAGTTCTCAGGTGCTGGAGCAACCGGGGTGCAGTGGAATGGTAGCAGCTGCACAGGAGTTTGCGTGGCCGGGTTAGACCTCATTCAGCCTGTCAGGGCAACTAGGGGGGCAGGATACTGGCAGCAGCTGGATCAGTCCTAGTTCGACCCCTCCCGGGCAACTGGTGGAACAGGGGAACTGTAGTAGCTAGATTAGTCCTTGTTCAGCACCCTGGAGCAGCCAGGGGGTGGGGGAATGGCAGCACCAGTGCAGGGTATGCGAGCGACCAGATCAGTCCTAGTTCAGCCCCACCAGAGTAGCTGTGGGGGAGCAGAGGACTCCTTGACCATTGCCCATTAGATGCGTATGGCACTAGCAAGCTGATCTGTGTCCTTCCAGCTCAGGAGCCTGGAGCGGGGAACTCCCCCACCTCTGTCCATGGGATGTATGTGGCTCTAGCAAACAGTTCTGGGCCCACCCAAAGTGGTAGACCCCTCCACCACCACCTGCAGGGCACACGTGGCTCTAGCAAGCAGTTCAAGGCCCACCCAGCTTGGGTGCCTAGAGTGGGGAACTCCTCCCCTGGCCTCTGTGGGGTGTGCGTGTCTCTAGCAAGCTGTTTTGGGTTTACCTGGAATGGAGGACTCCTCCACCACTGCCCACGGGATGCCCGTGGCACTATCAAGCAGTTCTGGGCCTGCCCAGAGCACGAGCCTGGGGCAGGGATCAATCTCTGCCGCCCATGAGGCGTGCGACTCTAGCAAGTAGTTGGGTCTGCCCCATTCCGTGAGGGCAAAGGGACCCACCTGGCAAATGGGTTAGTCTGGGAAGGTTAATACCTCCTTCCTTACCTTGCACCCAGTCACTCTTAATCCCCTAGGTCTGTGACCCTATTCACTCCCGTAGGCCAATGCTCCCAGGGTTTACAACTGGCAAAATCAGCCAGAAATCTGAGTTCGGCGGGGGGGGGGGGCTTGTGTTTTTAAATTAGGCTTCTGTCCAGCTAGATTTCTCTGCAAGTCCTTACATTCAGCTCTGGGCAGCGGACAAATAGCAATTTATACTCAGGTGTCAATTCTAGCCTCTGCCCGCCCACTGCCTTTGTCTCAGGTGGATTAGACCCTGAGGGCTGGTGCTTTACTTACAAAAGTTCTCTGCATTTTGCCTGTGGCTGCTGTCCGGAACCTCTGTTTTCCCAGAGAGATGGGGCTGGAATGGCGTCAGTCTGCAGCTCAGGATGCCACTGTTGCTGTATTGGCGTCTTCTGGGCCAACTTTCCTCTCCTCATGCCTGTACCACAGTCAGCACAGACAGCACCAGACCTTTCCCCCTCCACTTCTTTCAAGGAGATGCCCAAGAATCTAGATTCCATAGGTAACAAACCTCCAGACCTTGGAGTGAATGGGGACTCCTTGGAGTTCAATGTTGCCGGTGTGGAATATATACAGTTTTATGGCTGGCCGGAGGGTGCTGTGGCATGCCAGCAGGGGTAGGAGGTCCAGTTTTTAGGGGGTCTCTTCTGTGGGATGGAGTGGAAGGAACTTTGAACTCTGCTCGCTTATTTGCATGGAGTAAACTGCAAGCCCTTGTTGTGGGGGAGGGTACTCCTGTCCGCTTGGTGGTGGATTTTGTACCTTTTGGTTGTATTTTTGGGGTCGCAGCTCACCTCAGGAAGGTTGAAGTGCGCTCTTCAATCTTCTCTCTTGGCTCTGCTCCAAACCATGAGCTAATTTGCTAAACTTCTGTCCTTTAAGCCTCCTCCTGGATGGGAGCTTCTGTAAAGAGTTGGCTGCAGTCCGCCATCTTGGCTCCACCCCCCCAAGAACAATATTTTGAAGTTAAATGATGACTATGCCTGAATAGATAATTAAAGACCTATGGAAATCTCCCTGGAGTTATGTGTTTACATTTCAATGGGGGCATAATCTTGGACCAAGAAAACATCCCAGGAGTTGTAATCCAGGAAATGCTTCTTTGATCTTCCCCTGGAGACATTTATTTATATTCCAGGACTTTTCTCTTCCCCAGAAAACATGGTATATACTAGAGAGCCAAGATTTAGAAGGGGAAGAGGGAAAACTGTCACTCTCATACAAACTCTCAAATTCATATGATAATTTCGAGGGGCTTCCCCTCCTGAAGTACAGCACCCAGCACATATAGCCCATTGGGATCTCATCATATAACCCCAGGAGGGTGGAGCTAGGGAACCAATAGTGATGATGGTTAGGGTAGAAAAGCTCAGTAGATGATCCATGTGGGGTGAGCAAAGAGTAGTGTATAAAAGTATAGCCTTTATTTGATCCTAGAAGAGAAGAGAGCAAACATAAGAGGGAAAGCGCAAGAAAGGTAGGGAGGTTCTGGGGTATCCCAAAGAAAGAAAGAACACCCACAGTTGAGGTCAAGCAGTTACTGAATTTAAGGGTGAGAACAAATGGTAATTGCAGCCAAATTCACAGGGGATTGTGTAAACTAATCCACCAGCTTTTCCTATGGCAAGATTGAAGACAGATCCCATTGTTCACCCAAGGCAATCAGGAACTACCTGGGACTAAAGGAAGAAATTCTGAAGGACACATAGCCAATGAAATGTGAAGAGAGAGAATTTCCATTTCCTTTGGGTCTACCAGTCTCCTCTGGTGGTTTGTAAAATCAGAAATCCACAGAGTGGGGAGACTTAATTTTTTTTTTTTTTTTAGGGGTAGGGATAGAGGTAGGGTTAGAGTTAGGGTTGGGGCTGGAGGTTGAGTGGAGAGGCTTTCAGGGAAGAGAAAGAAAGAAAGCAGGAAGAGAGATGGATTTAGTCCTTACTGAAACACAGTGATTTGATAATTTCTCTATCATTTCACTATAAAAAAAGATCATTTTTACTATGTTAATTAGAGTAAGGTTGACCTCTGCCCTGGAAACCTCCTGTTTGAATTCAGGACGACATGAATAAATACCATATAGGTATATTACAAAGCTATTGGCCATAGAGAAAGGATTGTGCTTATTTATTCAGTGGAGAATATGGACTCAGTTGCTAAAAAGGCTAATATTATAATAAACTCTGTTGACGGACATCTAGGGTTCTGTGTGGATATGTCAGGGAAGTAGGTATATCCCAGTTCTCACTCCTAATCTGACATGATCATTTCTGAGTGTAAGATTGACTAACAAAATCAAGAAACTAGAATGTCTCTACTCTAAATGAAGTAGCCAGATAAGTGATGGGCTTGGACACTATGTCAAGTGAGCAAAGAGTGAAGGATCTAGGGAATTTATTCTGAAGGATTATCACATGCATGCAGGAAAACAATCCCTTTCTTTTGACTGTGTGAAACAAATTGCTCACAATTATGGACAGGTATTAGCTTTGTATAAAGACTTATCTGGCTTGGGCGGTGTTTTCACCAGGCACAGGCAACCCACACTCTGCTGATTGGAAGATGCTGGCTCAGGCACCCGCTGAGGTTCTGGCTTTTCCTACCCCTGCTGCCAGGGGGCACTGTGGCCTTGCGCCATCAGGGGTGTTACATTCTCACCAGGCTCACCTGCACCTCACAGTGTAGTGCCCAGCCTGGGCAGCTGTTACCATTACCAGGGCAACCGCAGGACCTCTTCCGTGCAGGCAGGGATGGTCTGGCCCGGCCATTTTCAAACCTCTCTACCTCTAGCAAGAGGGAGGGGAGAAAGAACCAGTGAGGAAGGCGCGTTCTGAGAGTGATGCTGCTGGAGAAGGAGGGAGCTGCTGCCGGAGCTGCCAGGGAGTCCTGAGGCTGGAGGCTGGGGCGGAGTCTTCCCGCTTGTCTTTGGGGAGGTCATCGCCGGAGGGGCAGAGTGCTGCCAGAGGTGGCACAGCCAGGAGCAGGCGAGGGGTCTTACCTCCAGCCCAGCTTCCCACACCCCTCCCCACCTTGATAGTAAATCTGCAAACCTCAAATTAGCCGGGGACAGCTTGAGCCCGGCTGGTCACAGGATGTCTGTGTAAGCCATACCCATCAGCCTGCAGGCCACTGCTGGATACATTTAAATATTAAAATGTCCTCTCAGTGTAAGAAAGATAGTTCCCTTTGTAACAAAAATTCCCCCAAGAGGAGAAAGACAGCCAGTCATTGCCTAGCAACTTTGCAAACATACCCTCTGCCTTCCAGGCTCCGCTATTCTAGTTTAAATGCGGGAAGGTTCAGAGATACCTCCCTGTGAACGGGTTTCTTTGTTGTTTGGGGGATTTGTTTGCTTTTTTAAAGCCCTTGTGATTGGAAACGTACAGACTTACAGGATGCTTTTGTAAAAATGTACTGGTTTCAAATCCTTCAAATTTATTGTACTTCATCTGGATATACCTGATATTAAAATTTGAGAAAATATATTCTTATAAAGGGAATTTACAAATATATTTCACTTATAAGTGAGGATGCAATATCCTAAACAACATATTAACAAGTTGAATGAAAAATTATTGTTCAAATAATGTACTTTGGTCAAAATTAAAGTATTACAATTAAGTTGAAGTATTTCTTCTTTTTCTATTGTTTATAAGATTTGGCATGATATGGTTCCTGAAATTATCTTCTATTTTATTTATAAACATTAGTTGTCTATTTTTTGAGATTTTGGAAAAAAGAAATTTTAAAAAAGTATGCTTATTTAGGAAAAAGAATTAAACTTACCTCCTTCCAAAAAAAAAAAAAAAGTACTGGTTTTGAGACATCAACACTCCAGAGTTATGTAGACGATGGTTAATTCTTAAGGTATATGTGGTGGGATCCCCAAACCTAATCTTTTATGTTGTTTTCCTAGCAATTTAGAGTATAGCCGCAATATTTGCAAGGAGGGTATGGGGGAAGATAAGGGTCCCTGGGTGGGGAAAGCTGAATCCAAGTTTTTGTCCATAGGAGGATTTAAATCTGTCCCGACTATTGTGGCCTTTGCCACAATTTCTTGATTCATATTCATTCTCATCTCTCCATCCCCAAAGCAGGATGTAAGAAGGTATTTTTTTCTAGGTAACCAGAATTGGTAGCTGATAAAGAGGAGAAATATTTGTTGCAGGTTCTGCTAATAATACACCTGGATTTGTCAGGGGTATTTTTGATGTCTATGGGAGTGTCCCTAAACTCCCTGTGTCAATTAAGTCCCTTTTGTGGAAGGAACCTAGAAATCTGTGGGGAAGCCACTCAGAGAAAAGGTTACCAAGATCAGAGAGTAAGATCTGTAGAAAGGAGTAACCAAGAAGATGTATTAATTTGAACCCACAAGTTTGAAGTTGTAGTGAGCTATGATGTTGCCACTGTACTGTAGCCTGGGTGATGGAGTGAGACCCTGTCCCTTCCCACCTTAACCCCCAAAATGCTTTATTGATAAAAAATGATAATTTTCATCTTCAGTAAGTCTTCAGTGATTCATTTTGCTGGTGGAGGATTATTGACTTGAAGCAAATGGTTGCTGACTGACCAGGGTGGTAGTTGCTGAAAGTTGAGGTAGCTGTGGCAATTTCTTCAAGTAAGCAACAGTGAGATTTACTGTAGGAATTGAGTCTTCCTTTCATGAATGGTTTCTTTGCAGCATGTGATACTATTTGATAGCATTTTACCCACAGTAAAACTTATTTCCAAACTGGACTCAATCCTCTCCAACCCTCCCTCTGCTTTATCAACTAAGTTTCTATAATAAGTGTCTAAGTGGTCGTGTCAGCAGTGCTCACAGAATTTTCACCAGGAGTAGATTCCATCTCAAGAAATGACTTCCTTTACTTATCCAATAGAAGCAACTCCTTGACCATTCACATTTTATCATAAGATTGCTTCAATTTAATTATATCATCAATCTTCTAATTCTGGTTCTCTTGTATTTTCTACCATGTTGGCAGTGACTTCCTCCTCTGACATCTTGAACCCCTCAAAGACATTCATGAGGCTTAGAACCAAATTCTTCCAAACACTTATTAATGTTGATATTTTGACCACCTCCCATGAATCACGAATGTTCTTACTGTCTAGAATGGTGAATCCTATCCAAAAGGTTTTCAATTTACTTTTCCAAGATCCATGAGAGAAGTGACATTGGCAGCTATAGCCTTATAAAATACATGTATTTTTTAATTAATAAGACTTGAAAGTTGAAATTATTCCTTGATCCATGGCCTACAAAATGGAGGTTGTGTTAGAGGGCAAGGAAATAATATTCAAATCCTTGTACATGGGCAATGAATAGTAATATGTTCAAAGGAATCTTTTTTTCTGCACAGTAGGTTTTAATACTAGGCCTAAAATATTCAGTTAGCCTTGCTGTGACAGATGTGTGTCATGTAGGCTCTGTTGTTCATTTATAGAGCATAGGCAGAATAGATTTAGCATAATTTTTAAGAGCCCTAGAATTTTCAGAATGATAAGTGAAAACTGGCTTCAACTTAAAGTCACCAGCTGTGTTACCCACTTAGAGGAAAGTTAGTCTGCCCTTGGAAGCCAGGTATTAACTTCTCTCCCTATGAAGTACTAGATATTATCTTTTGCCAGTAGAAGGCTGTTTCATCTACACTGATCTGTTGTTTAGTGTAGCCACCTTCATCACTGATCCTAGCTAGATCTTCTGGGTAACTTGCTGCAGCTTCTTCATCCATACTTGGTGCTTCACCTTACCCTCTTATGTTATGGGGTTGGGTTCTTCCTTGAAACCTCATGTTCCAACCTCTGCTAGCTTCCAACTGTTCCTCTGAAGCTTTCTCACCTCTCTCAGCTTTTATAGAATCCAGGGGAGTTAGGTCCTCCTCTGGATTAGGCTTTGGTGAGGGGAATATTATGACTGATTTGATCTGTCCACACAGATCATTTCTCCATTGCTTTGTGATCATTTGTGTGTTCACTGAAGTAGCACTTTTAATTTCCTTCAAGAACTTTTCCTTTGCATTCATATCTTGGCTAATTGTTCTGTGGGAAAGACGTGGTTTTAGCCCGTCTTGCCTATTGACATGCCTCACTAAACTTAATTATTTATAGCTTTTGATTTAAAGTGAGAGATGTGTAACTTCTTTTCACTTGACCACTTACAGGTCATTATAGAGCCAATAATTTCTGTATTGTTGTGTTTCAGGGACTAGGACCAAAGGAAAGAGAAAGAGGCAGGGGAACGCCCAGTGGAGAAGTCAGGACTTGCACAGCATGCATTGATTAAGTTCAGTGTCTTATACAGGCCTGGTTCACAGCTCTTCAAAACACTTACAATAGTAGCATCAAAGATCACCATTACCGAAATTATAATAATGAGAAAATTGGAACAATCGTGAGAATTACCAAAATACAACACCAAAACATGAGCACATGTTGTTAGAAAATGGCATGGATAGACTTGCTTCCTGCAGTTGTCACACATCTTCAGTTTGTAAAAACAAACAAACAAACAAACAAAAATGCAGCATCTGTGAAGTGCAGTAATGCATAGCACAGTAAAATGCAGTATGGCTGTATGTGCCAAGTATGCAGACATATAAAAATTGTTTTAGAACCATGTCTTGTTGAGGTTTTCAAGAATGCATTGTTTGGTTAAAAATGAAGGTGGCAATTTACATACAATGGAGAAAATATTTTATAAATATATAATATGAACTAGAGACATACTTTATAACAAAACATTAACCTGGACTATTTGATTCTGAGGCAATATTCATCCTCTTAATTTTTTAAGAAACTCACTTATTTTTTAGGTGGCAAGTAAAGAAGCATTGATTTCAACGTATGGAAATTGATGAAGCAGTTGCTTCTTCTGTAGTCAGTTCATATCCAGTTCCCCACCCAGATGACCCTTCACATTGCAGATCTACTGCAAGTGGGTGATAACAGGTGCATTAAATAATTTCTTTTGGCTTGCATTAAGCCTCTTCATTAGAGGTGAATTTCTTGATAGGACAGCTTTTGTCTTGTGAAATCTCCAGGTTTTAGCAGAGAATATTTCACAAGCACTCAAATACTTTCTGAATGCTATACAGTGTTTTTACTTGTTTTGAAACTGATTTCAAATAGTTGTATATCTGAGGTTTCCATCCATACTCATGTTCAAATAATTTAGAAGGTCTTTCACTAGATTAGCTTTGAAAGTTTTTTAGCTCTTACATCTTCAAGTAAGAGTTGTCCTTTTCTTTTAAAGCTACAGTCTTTCTCTGTTGCTCAGGCTGGGGTACAGTGTGGGGGGCCTCTTGCTCTTCTCTCACTAAGATGACATTCTTCTGTGACTTTCTTCTCTCTCTGGCATGTGTGTACAAGACTAAAGACGACTTCCCTACAGTCCCCTGGGAGCATGTCTTCAGTTCATGTGATCAGCTCAGGCAGCTGAATATGGTCAGCACCAGTTCCAAATTCCCAGGGAAAGATGATCTGTGTGTCCCAGACTTGGGGCATTTTACCCCAGTCTATCCACCTTGTTGTCAGGAGCCTTCCTTATGGGAGGGATAGTCTGGGATCCTTCTCAAGGAATGAGAGACCTAGGAGAGGCTTTCTGTCACAATGTGTTTTGAGAATGCCTGCCTGCCATGGAAAACTGAATTCTACAAATAAAGTAAGTATTCCATTCAGTGTCTGGCAAATGCAACTAAAATTGAAAATAAACTTGCCATTTTATATTTTTCTGAGTCTGAAATCCTGTAAATACTTAGTTCTTTTTTTTTATTTCAGAATGTTGCAGGGCATACACAAATTTGCTTTTGTACATTTTAAGTCTAAGCTATAAGTGTGCCCTTTACCAAGAATATGTGCATTGCACCAGTTAGGTGTGAATTTACCCTCCTCCTCTTCTCTCCTCCCACCTACTTGATTTCCATAGAATTCAGAAGATTTGCAAGCAATATTTAATGGAAGTCAAATTTGATCTGCAGCAACTTTTTCTTCATTCGATTTTTTTGTCTCTCTTTTTGGGATCATTCCCTGATGAGAGAGAAACCACACGCTCCACAGCATTGTCATAGAATGCATCTAGGAAGGAACACAGAATACTTTAGAACAAACAGGCTGTCTGCTCCCTAACAGCAGCCCTCATTCTCAGTGCACACCCTGGTCACATGTCTTACACCTTCACCACACTTTCCTGTATTCCTAGAGGTTTTTGTCCATCTGTCAGTATAACAATATCTCTGCTGGCATCACAGCTTATTTTCTACAGAGCCGTTGAGAAGGAACATGGTCCCACACACACATCTTTCCATCTGCACTTACAAATCATGTGACCCCAGTCAAGTCTGCCTCTCTGTCAACTTGTCTCCTGCAGAATCTAGGTCCCAAGTACTTGCTATTGCTGTCTTCCCACGTTTGTTATCAAGATCCAATGAGACGATGACCACATGTGGTAGCATGTGAAGAAATAGAGCCCTTTCACAGACACTTGGCAGTAAGATAAATCATCATGGCTCATTCTATGTCCAATGTTGTCATACAGATGTAAATCCCACCTGGAAATGTAGGGGACCACATGTACAATTTTAGATCCAACACCTTATGACAGGGGACTCAACTAAATTGTGCTCAGACACCTACAAAAACTGAGATAATAAATGTGTGTTGGTTTAAGCTACTGAATGTGTAGTGGTTTGTTACATGCACAAACTGTATTAGACAACTAATACAGTGTCCAATCTTAAACCTAAAATAACATTTTATTTTTATTTATTTATTTATTTTTTTGGAGACAGAGCCTCAAGCTGTTGTCCTGGGTAGAGTGCTGTGGGGTTACAGCTCACAGCAACCTCTAACTCCCAGGCTCAAGTGATTCTCTTGCCTCACACTAGGCAAGTAATTGGGAATACTTTGCCACAATGCCCAACTATTTTTTGATTATAGTTGTCATTGTTGTTTGACAGGCCTGGGCTGGATTCGAACTCGCCAGCTCCAGTGTATATGGCTGATGCCTTAGCCACTTGAGCTACAGGTATCTATATGTACAAATGACTTAATAAAAAAAAAAATTAACATTTTAAATAACAGAATCGTGAGTGTGTATAGGCTTAAGTGAGAGAATGTGTGTGTTGAAACATATTAAAAATTAAAATACATTTTAGAAACATGCTTTTAAAGCCAGAAAGAGCTGGGATGCTACTTGCTTGTCATACAAACTTGCACATGTTGTTTATAGCAGTTTTTGTGCTTTCTTTTCTTTTCTGTAATTAAAAGCACCTCCAAACTCAGAGTCTTATGAGAATAAAATGATAGCAGTATCTGAATATGCTTAGCATGTTACTTGGCCGTCCTAGAAGGTGGCATAGTTGGGTTTTGCTTATTTGTTTTTCTCCTTTATTGATGTTTGCTGGGTTAAATGGCTGAGTCCTAGGATGAGCTGACCTTGCCTGTGTATAAAACGATGTGGGACTGAGCAGTGTAGTTTCCAGAAATTTAGCAAGCCAGGGGGTGAGTCAGATTAGTAAAACCTACCCGACAAAGTTTAAGAAGCCTCAGAAGCACATATTTTGGGCATTCTTAAACAGCCTTAGGCACCAGTCCAGGGGGAGATTTTACTCAAGGAGGCCTGAAATTGTGGGACTTTTCAAAAAACAATAAGCAGTCAACATTATTCAAAGCTTTCCCACTTTCTGAGATGACCATTTGAGAAACAACTTTCAAATAATCCTAATTTAGGAAGAATTTTTCATTTTAACCTTTTAAAAGGGCAATTAAAATTTTTTTTTTCTCTTAACAGCTGTTTATTAGGACATTTGGAAATTTTTTATTATTGTAGGTGCTGACCAAGACCATTAGTGTTTTTGTGAAACACTGTTAGAATTAAATCTCAGAATTTGAGATGAGCTTCCCCTACACCATCAGTTTCCACCCTGCATCTTAACTGTTAAGTGCTTCTCCATGGACACCTGAGCCCCAGCATCTCAGTCTGTTGGCACTGGAGAAACGCACAGTGGCACCTGTCTTCTAAGTCCATGTGTCTGAATGTTTTAGTACTTTCCATGTGTTTTAAAGTTTCTTACAAAGCAAGTTATTTTCCATTGTGATATGAATTTTAATGGAAAGATTTCAAAGATTAACTGTTGAATGAGCAGGTCAGGTGATGAATGTAGAATTATGGGTACAGCAGGTTGTCGTGTGCTGGAAATGCTCGGGCAGGTCTGCAGGGACCATGTGGTGAGCACTGCTGCCCATGGAGGACTGGAGTGTGCAGGGGGAGGGGACTGCCATTTTTAGCTCTATATTCTTCCATATTAGTAAATGTTTTATCTTTAGGCTACATTCACACACTGTTCAATTTTTTGAATTGTTTTTTATTGGTAGTGGTGGGCGAGCATGAAGTTATTGATCAACAAAGACATTTTTCATTTAACAAACCCATGGGAGAAGCCTGTCCTTAAATGTTAGCCCATGTCAGCAGTGACCTTGGACACTCTGACTAATGTGCCCTCTCTTCCTCCAGTCCATCCTTGTTTCCCTTTTATCCCTCAAATACTTTGCCACAACCCAAAATTCACTTTTATCAGCCTCTCTCTCAACTATAATTCATGTATTACATGGAAAAAGTCTCACCAACTGTTCAAGTTTGACTCCCCAGTGCTTAGAAGAGAATCTGGCATAAAGTAGATGATCAATAGATAGCTGAGATAATGAGATAGACACTCTTGTACAAGTGTTTTCAGCTCCACAACTCCAAGGGACAGAGGCTTTAAGCAAAAATATCAGTTTGCCCAAGTCTTACATTTGCTCACAAAGTATCCTCTCTTCTTTGTTAGAGAAGACACTTCAAGAGGCCAGCAAACACAGACTCCAAATGCAAATGTCTACCAGCCAGACATTTCCCTGACTTTCAATGGGCATTAGGCAACATATTAGTCAGGATTCTCCAGGGAAACAGAATCAACAGGCAATAGAATGTGTGTGTGTGTGTGTGTGTGTGTGTGTGTGTGTGTGTGTCTACCAAGAGGAGAAAGAGAAATATTTATTTTTTAGTTCACATAATTGCAGAGGCTTGATGCTTCAAAATCTGCAGGGAAGGTAGGCAAGGTGGAGACCCAGGTAAGAGCTGATGTTTCACTCTGAGTCTGAAGGCATGCAGAGGCAGAATTCTCTCCTCCTTGGAGAACCACATTCTTTATGATGTTAAGGCCTTCAACTGGTTGTACGAAGCCCATTACATTATGGAGGGCAATCTGCTTTGCTCAGAGTCTATTGGTTTAAACATTAATCTCATATTAAAAGAAATACCTCAGTAAAAACACCAAGACTAGCATTTGACCAAATATCTGGGCGTGTGACCTACTCACACAAAAGTGACCATCACAGGCAGGATAGCAGAACCTTAGCTGATGGTAGCACAGAGAGGACCTGTGGTGAAGGGACTGGAAATAGACATGTGTGATGAAGGAGGGGCAGGTGTTACAGAGACTCCTGACAAATTTCAGACCTCTGTTAACCCTCTTTCATGCAAGGATGGAAAGAGAATCAGAAGATTGCACCAAGTTAAGTCAAGAGAGCCCTGGCTTTGAGGTTCTGCATCAGTATGAACCCAGCTAACCCTATTGGTGGCGACAGGGCATCTGTCTGTGGAGACACTCTTCCTTAGTGCCACCATTCCCTGAGTACTAGTGAGGATGCTAACCAGTTCCTCCCAATTTGCATGGAAGTAAACTAAAGTGCTGGTGTCTAAGCAAGCAGACTTAAATAGCACACTGGAAAGACTGTCCAGATAAATCAGGCTACAATTGAGTAGATGTATTGGTCTGTTTTGTGGGTAATTTGTAAAGATCTGAAATAATTTCTCACAGTTCTGGAGGCTAAGTCTAAGACCCAGCACTAGCATCTGCCAACTGCTGAGTCTCCACTGCCTCATCCCAGGGTGGAAGGTGGAGCATGGGAATGGGCTAACAGTGTGTCCTCACATGGCAGGAGATCAAAAGACAGTGGGCCTACCCAAAGCCCTTTCCATGTGGGGTTCCTGCACTTGTAAGGGCAGACACCTCACCACCTAAACACCTCCTGGAAGGCTCCACCTCCCGGAAGGCTCCACCTCCCAGCACTGTTGCATGGGGGACATTCAGGCTGGCTTGAAAGCTGTTGTTGAGGTCACATTATTCTAGCTGGTGACCCTTTCAGCTGGATTCTCCTTATGACTCAACTCAAGCAGATATTATCACTGGTATCCTGTCAGCTTCCACAGAGGTGCAGGTGGTGGGCAAATGAATTAAGCAAGCATTCTAGGAAAGTGAGGGCTAATGAAAGAAATCTTGGGCCAGGCTTCAGAGGACAAGAATTCCAGTAGATCTGAACACCTCCCTTGATAATTTGGGACAAGTTACCCTCAGTTTTCTCTCTGATACCCCCTCAGCCCTATAATTTCATAAGGTTTCTAATCTCAGACATGCTGCTGGCCTCAGGCCCCTTTCCTAATGCCAATATGTATTAGCACCTATATGCCTTCAAATACCACTATTGCTGCTATTGGATTTATTTCCTCCGCTTAAGGAATGGAAAACCCACATTAGAAAACATTTGTTTTCTCCACAATGATGGGTCAGAATATAGGTTCCGAATTGCTTTACACATACTATGTGTGTTTATCTAATTATAAACAGAAAATAATATTTTGTCAGGAATAAAAGTAAAGCTAGAAACTATAAAGAGAGCCTGGTCCTATTTTCAAATACCATTATATCCTTTACTATTTATGTTTCAAATAAGCTTCCAATATTTGGGGAGTTGATTTTTCTTTTTTAATATTTTTGCTTGACCGAGTCAGAAGATCTCTTGTTGCTATGGAAGTCAAATGGGTTTTGCATCTGTTTTAAAATCACCTCTTCATGTCTTTACAATTAAAAGTCATACCTAATTATAATGCTAAACTACTGAATGTGAGATCACATATTAAATGAAAGAGAATTTTTCTAAGTTTATTAATTTACCAGATTTTTAACTCTTTCCCATTCTTTCACATCCCTTTGAATAAGACTAAAGTGTGACTAAAATCAAGTATATGAATTTAATTTGCCCAAGCTTGGGGTATAATTTTATTACTCTTTTCCTGAGTTATTCCAATTAATTTCTTCCTCCTTGTTGGGAGATTTAATGACTCACTTCCATGCCCTTCTTTTTCCAAGGGCATCAGCACACCCCATCCACCAGAGGTGTCTCCATAGCTATGAAGGTGCTCTGGCTCTGGATGGAGAAGCAGAAGTGCATGCTGAGACAGGAGAGCGATGAAGTCCTGCATTTGAGCAGCAGCCATAACTGCTGTTCTGCTTTCAGGTTTTGTGATACACTTGGGTGCACATACAAACATCTGTGTGCTCACAGAGAGTGTGGCTATGCACAAGTCATATGCATCCTTACATCAGAAATGAGTTATAAAGTGAGAATCAGAGCAGACTCCACATTTTTAACCTAGTCTAAATTTAACTCTTTTGCAGAGCTTCATCTGAGTAACCCCTTTTAAATCTGAGCCCTTCAATTGCCTCATATTCCCTTAACACTTGGTTATGTATTTTCTGTCATGAAAAGTCTCAGGCCAGGCTCCACTTCATGGGAGATAAGTAACAAATGCAGGAACCTGTGACAGAAGACCAGGCTCTGAGCACACATCCTTGGGGCCGGCATTGAGGAAAGTGGTCAAAGAGGAAGGAACATAAAGCAGGGAATATTTTTGTTTTCACAATAAGGAGAATTTTTTGTTTAGGTGCAATGGAACTATTTGTAAAATGTGGTACTGTGGTCCCTATCCCTGGAGCACATAAAGAAAAAAATCAGAAATTATTTTCCTGAAGTTGCTTGGGTCATAAATGGCAAATCATCTTAACTGCCTATTTGAAACTGGTCAAGTATAGATATAAAAAGATTAACATAAGGGATATTTCTTAAACTGATAGAGGCCATCTATACATAACCCACAGCCACTATCATATTGAACAGAGTAAAATTGAAAACATTTGCACTCAGATCAGCAACAAGGCAAGGATGCCCAGTCTCCACTGCTATTCAACATAGTAATGGAAATCTTAGCCATTGTAATCAGTCAAGAGAAGGCAATCAAGGGTATCCAAATAGGGTCAGAGGAGATCAAACTCTCAATCTTTGCTGATGACATGATCCTATACCTGGAAAATCCCAGGGACTCAACTTTAAAACTCTTAGAAGTGATCAAGGAATACAGCAGCATCTCAGGATACAAAATCAGTATCTTTTTATATACGCCAACAATAGCGTAGCTTTTATATACGCCAACAATAGCCAAACTGAAAAAATAATCAAGGACTCTATTCCTTTTACAATAGTGCCAAAGAGGATGAAATATCTGGGAATTCACCTAACAATGGATGTGAAAGATCTCTATAAAGAGAATTATGAAACTCTGAGAAAAGAAATAGCTGAAGATGTTAACAATGGAAAAACATACCATGCTCATGGCTGGGTATAATCAACATTGTTAAAATGTCCATGCTACCCAAAGATCTGCTGACCTCAAGGGAACCACCCAACCTGGCACCCCCAGAGGTTGGGGGTTTTTAAGGTTGGGTCAAAGTACCCTACTATACACCTATATTACTCCTGTCTGTTCCTCTCTTCTTTTTGTCAATACTCCCTTTTACCCATCCCCTCTCCTTTCACTTTTTTCATTTTTTTTCCTTTATTTTTCTCTTCCTGCTCTTCGATCTTCTCATCCTTCTGGTCCTGTACCAAAAGGACTCATCGAAACCCTAGTCCAGAAGCATGGTAACTTAAAGAGCAAGAGGAAGTGAAAGGAAAATTAGAGCAAGGGAGCAGATAAATCACTCATGAGGAAGAACCAGCAGAAAAATTCTGGCAACATGAAAAACCATTCCAGAACAACCCCCCCAAGGTACCATGAGGTAGCTATTGCAGAGGATTCCACATATAAAGAAATGTTAGAAATCACAGAAAGGGAACTCAGAATACAGATGATGAAAACAATGAAGGAAATTGCTAATAAAATGGAAAAACAGAATCCAACAAGAGATGAATGATATGAAGAATATAGAAAAGATATAGCAGAGCTGAAGCAACTGAAGCAGTCAATTAAGGAACTTAAAGATGCAATAGAAACTATCCACAACAGATTGGACCAGGCAGAAGGAGGAATCTCAGAGGTAGAGGACTAAGCTCTTGAGATATCTCAGATAGTTAAAGAGGCAGAAAAGAAGAGAGAGAAAGCAGAATGTTCACTAACAGAATTATGGAACTTTATGAAGTGTTCAAACATATGAGTTATAGGTATCCCAGAAGGAGGAGAAGAATGCCCAAGGGGAATGGAAGCCATATTTGAGAATATTATAAATGAAAATTTCCCCCCAAATATCACCAAAGATTCCGACACATTCCTTTTAGAGGGATATTGGACCCCAGGTTGCCTCAACTCTAACCAAGCTTCTCCAAGACACATTGTGATGAACCTGTCCAAAGTCAAGACAAAAGAAAAGATTCTTCAAGCTGCCAGGAGTAAGCGCCAGTTGACCTACAGGGGCAAATCCATCAGGGTGACTGCAGATTTCTCTAATGAAACTTTCCAAGCAAGAAGACAATGGACATCTACGTTTAATCTACTTAAACAAAACAATTTCCAGCCCAGAATTCTATATCCTGCTAAGCTAAGCTTTAAAATTGATGGAGAAATCAAATCATTTACTGATATACAAGCATTGAAGAATTTCACCACAACAAGACCAGCTCTACAGGGAATACTTCAACCTGTTCTACACACTGACCATCACTGTGAATCAACAGCAAAATAAAATCTCAGAAATTAAAGAACAGAACCTAACTTCCACACCAATGCAAAAGACAAAACTAAGCAATGGACTCTCACAAAATAGGATGACTAGAACACTACCACACTTATCAATTATCTCAATAAATGTTAATGACTTGAATGCCCCACTGAAGAGGCATAGATTGGCTGACTAAATTAAAAAACACAAGCCATCCATTTACTATCTGCAGGAAACACACCTAGCTTCAAAAGAGAAATTAGAACTCTGAGTTAAAGGTTGGAAGACAATTTTTCAGGCAAATAGAACTCAGAAGAAAAAAGGAATTGCAATCTTATTTTCAGATGCATGTGGATTTAAAGCAACTAAAGTGAAAAAAGACAAAGGTATGGTCACTTTATATTGGTCAAGGGAAAAATACAGCAAGAAGACATTTCAATTCTAAATATTTATGCACCCAATCTAAATGCTCTAAGATTCTTGAAACAGACGTTACTCAGTTTCAGCAATATGATATCCTATAATACCATAATGACAGGGGACTTTAACACTCCTCTTACAGAGCTGGACATATACTCTTAACAGAAATTAAACAAAGACATAAACAAAGACATAAGGGACTTAAATGAAACCCTAGAACAACTGTGCTTGATAGACACATATAGAGCACTCCATCCCAAAGACAAAGAATATAGATTCTTCTCATTGCCCCATGGAAAATACTCAAAAATTGATCATATCCTAGGACACAAACCTCAACAGAATCAAAAGAATTGAAATTTTACCTTGTATTTTCTCAGACCATAAGGCACTAAAGGTGGAACTCAACTCCAACCAAAACCTTCAACCCCACACAAAGGCATAGAAATTAAACAACCTGTTGAATGACAAGTGGGTACAGGAAGAAATAAAACAAGAAATCATTACATTCCTTGAGCATAACAATAAAGACACAAGCTACCAAAACCTGTGGGATACTGCAAAAGCAGTTTTGAGAAGAAAATTTATCACATTAGATGCCTACATTCAAAAAACAGAAAGAGAGTGCATCAACAAACTCACAAGCCAT
>NW_003852721.1:230700-257645 GCF_000181295.1 Otolemur garnettii
AACAAGAACACACCTTAGGGGAAAGACTCCCTATTCAATAAACGGTGCTGGGAGAACTGGATATCCACATGTAAAAGACTGAAACTGGACCCACACCTTTCCCAACTCACAAAAAATTGATTCAAGATGGATAAAGGACTTAAATTTAAGGCATGAAACAATAAAAATCCTCAAAGAACGTATAAGAAAAACACTGGAAGATATCGGCCTAGGGAAAGACTTCATGAAACAGACTGCCATGGCAATTGCAACAGCAACAAAATTAAACAAATGGGACTTAATTAAACTGAAAAACTTCTGTACAGCTAAAGAGACAACAACCAAGGCAAATAGACAACCTACCCAATGGGAAAGGATATTTGCATATTTTGAATCAGACAAAAGCTTGATAACTAGGATCTATAGAGTACTCAAATTAATCTACATGAAAAAAGCCAACGATCCCATATATCAATGGGCAAGAGACATGAATAGAACCTTCTTTAATGAAGACTGATGAATGGCTAACAAACATATGAAAAATGCTCATCATCCCTAATTATTAGAGAAATGCAAATCAAAACCTCCCTGAGATACCATCTAACTCCAGTGAGAATGGCCCACATTACAAAATCTCAAAACTGCAAATGCTGGAATGGATCTGGAGAGAAGGGAACACTTTTACATTGCTGGTGGGACTACAAACTAATACAACCTTTTTGGAAGGAAGTATGGAGAACCCTCAAAGAATTCAGTCTAGACCTTCCATTTGATCCTGCAATCCCATTACTGGGCATCTACCCAGAAGGAAAAAGTCCTTCTATCATAAAGACACTTGCACTAGACTGTTTATTGTAGCTGTTTATTGTGTTCCACTCTGTTACGGAGGGATTCCACTGTATTTTTCAGATCCTTGAGGGCTGCAACCTCTTGTCTCAGTGTTTCAAAATCACTGATCATTTTATCTTTGAAATTGTTGAATTCTTGATACATCTTTTGAATGATTTCTTGAAATATCTTTTGGATAATTTCTTGAGAAATGTTTTGAATAATTTCTTGAGAAATCTTTTCATAATTTCTTGAACTTCTATGTCCTTCCTTTCTTCCATCCTGTTAATCTTACTTGCTATCCATATTCTGAACTCAATTTCTGACATTTCAGCCATTTGCTTGTGGATGGGGTCTTCAATTACCCCATTTTTCTTTGGGGGAGTTGATCTATTCTGGTTATTTGAGTTGCCAGAGTTTTTCTGCTGATTCTGCCCCATTCTGAGTTTACCTTGTTTGGAGGTCTTATCAAAACTGTTCAGTTGGTGGCTTCTTCTGGTTGCCCAGAGAGAGAGGCAGAGTGTGTCTGTTGTCTACTCCCAGTTCTCTGGTGCTGGGAAAACTGTGGTGTAGTACAACGGCAGCAGCTGCATGGGAGTATGGTGGCCAGATTAGACTTCATTCAGCGTACTGGGGCAACCAGGGGGCAGGAGATCGGTAGTAGGTGGATCAGTCCTAGTTCAGTACCCTGGAGCAGCCAGAGGGTGGGGGAATGGCAGCGGTAGTGTAGGGTATGTGAGAGACCAGATCAGTCTTAGTTCGGCCCCACCAGAGTAGCTGGGGGGAGTGGAGGACTCCTTCACCGTGGCCTGTTGGACGTGTGCAGAACTAGCAAGCCAATCTATTCCCTCCCAGCATGGTAGCCCAGAGTCGGGAACTCTTCCACCTTCATCTGTGGAATGCACGTGGCTCTAACCAACAGTCTGGTCCCGCCCAGAGCGGAAGACTCCTCCACCACCTCCTGTAGGGCATGTATGGCTCTAGCAAGCAGTTCTGGGCCCACCCATCACAGGTGCCTGGAGCAGGGAACTCCCCTGCTGGCCCCCATTGGCGTGTCTCTAGAAGGCTGTTTGGGGTCTGCCTGGAATGGAGGACTCTTCCACCACTGCCCGCAGGACACCTGTGGCACTAGCAAGCAGTTCTGGGCCTACCCAAAGCTCTGGAGCAGGGATCTCCTCGTCCGCCCGTGGGGTGCGCTACTCTAGCAAGCAGTTCTGGGTCCTCCCAGAGTGGGGGACTCCTCTGCCACTGCCCGTGGGGTGCTCAAGGCTCTAACAAGTAGTTCTGTGCCTGCCCAGAGCAGGGGAAGTCCTCTACAGCCACCTGCAGCCCGCAGGAGGTGTGCAGCTCTAGCAAGCAGTTCTGCACCCTCCCAGTGCCCTGGAGTAGGGATCTACTCTGCTGCCTGTAGGGTGCACGGCTCTAGAAAGCAGTTCTAGGCCCTCCCAGAGTGGGGGACTCATCCACTGCCACCCCATGGGGGTGCGCAAGGCTCTAGCAAGTGGTTCTGCACCTGCCCAGAGCAGGGGAAGTCCTCTGTGGCAGGAAGTGTGCGGCTCTAGCAAGCAGTTCTGTGCCTGCCCAGAGCCCTGGAGCAAGGATCTACTCTGCCGCCTGTGGGGTGCGCAGCTCTAGCAAGCAGTTTTGGGCCCTCCCAGAGTGGGGGACTTGTCTGCCGCTACCCGCGGGGGTGCGCAAGGCTCTAGCAATTGGTTCTGTGGCTACTCGTAGCAGGGGAAGTACTCTGTGGCCACCTGCTGCCTGCAGGAGGTGTGCAGCTCTAGCACACAGCTCTGCACCTGCCCAGAACTCTGGAGCAGGGATCTAATCTGCCGCCCGTGGGGTGTGCGGCTCTAGCAAGCAGTTCTGGGTCCTCCCAGAGTTGGGGACTCATCTGTCGCTACCCATGGGGGTGTGCAAGGCTCTAGCAAGTACTTCTGTGGCTGCCTGGAGCAGGGCAACTCTTCTCTGGCCACCCGCCGCCCACTGGAGGCTTGTGGCTCTAGCAAGTGGTTCTGGACCCACCCAGAGCCCTGGAGATGGGGTCTCCTCTGTGGCCTGTGGGGTACGTGGCTCTAGCAAGCAGTTCTGGGTCCTCCCAGAGTGGGGGACTCGTCCACTGCCATCCATGGGGGTGTGGAAGGCTCTGCCAAGTTGTTCTGTGCCTTCCCAGCACAGGGAACTTCTCTACAGCCACCCGCCACCTGTGGGAGGCAGGCGGCTCTAGCAAGCAGTTCTGGGGCCTGCTTTGTACCTGTATTTTGTGTTCTTAAATGATCCTCCTTGGATTTACAGCTTGCCAAACTTCTTTCTGGGCTCAGCTCCCCGTCTTTGGCTTCCTATATTCTGATTCCAACCAGTTTTTCTTTCTTTGCTCAGAAGCCTCTGACCAGGGTTTCT
Source organism: Otolemur garnettii (assembly GCF_000181295.1). NCBI lineage: Eukaryota > Metazoa > Chordata > Mammalia > Primates > Galagidae > Otolemur > Otolemur garnettii. Next base: position 233,908 of record NW_003852721.1, read on the forward strand.
ACCAGTCAACCATCTTCCCAGAATACCTTTTTTCTTCCATTCTTGAGATACTTTGCTAAGAGGAACATTTTCTAATTCCATCCATGTAAATATGAAGGAGGTAAAGTCTCCATCTTTCTTCAGGGCTGCATAATATTCCATGGTGTACATATACCACGGTTTGTTGATCCATTCATAGGTTGATGGGCACTTGGGCTTCTTCCATAACCTAGTAATTATGAATTGGGCTGCAATAAACATTCTGATACAAATATCTTTGTTGTAATTTGATTTTTGGTCTTCTGGATATATACCTAATAAAGGAATTGCAGGATCAAATGTCAGGTCTATTTTTAGTTCTCTAAGTGTTCTCCAGACATCTTTCCAAAAGGAATGAATTAATTTGCATTCCCACCAGCAGTGTAAAAGTGTTCCCTTTTCTTGACATCCATGCCAGCACCTCTGGTTTTGGGATTTTGTGATATGGGCTAATCTTACTGGGGTTAGGTGATACCTCAAAGGAGTTTTGATTTGCATTTCTCTGGTGATTAAGGATGGTGAGCATTTTTTCATATATCTGTAGGCCATGTGCCTATCTTCTTTAGAGAAATTTCTATTCAAGTCTCTTTCCCACCCTGAGATGGGATCACTTGTTTTTTTCTCGCTAATACATTTGTGCTCTCTGTGGATTCTGGTTATTAAACCTTTGTCGGAGACATAACCAGCAAATATATTCTCCAGTTCTAAGGGCTGTTTACACAATTTATTTACTGTGTTCTTGGCTGTGCAGAAGCTCTTTAGTTTGATCAGGTCCCCAAAGTCTATTTTTGATATGGCTTAAATTTCCCGAGAGATCCTCCTCATAAAATTTTTGCCCAGGCTGATTTCAAGTGTTTCCCTACACTTTCTTCTGGTATTTTCATAGTTTCATATCTTAAGTTTAAATCTTTAATCCAGTGAGAGTCTATGTTAGTTAATGGTGAAACGTGTGGGTCTAGTTTCAGTCTTTCATAGGTCACCATCCAGTTAGCCCAGCACCATTTGTTAAGTAGGGAATCTTTTTTCCTCACTCAATATTTTTAATTGGCTTGTCAAAGAACAGATAACGGTAGGTAGCTGGATTCATCTGTTGGCTCTCTATTCTGTTCCATACATCTACCTCTCTATTTTTGTGCCAGTACCATGCTGTTTGATCACTATCAATTTATAGTATAGTCTGAGGTCTGGTAACGTAATTCCTCCTACTTTGTTTTTGTTCCTGAGTAATGTCTTTGCTCTTCGAGGCTTTTTTCTGATTCCATATAAAATGAAGTATTATTTTTTCTAGATATTTAAAATATGACAGCGGAGCTTTAATGGGGATTGCATTAAAAGTATATATCGCGTTGGGTAGTATGGACATCTAAACAATGTTGATTATTCCCAGCCATGACCATGGTATGTTTTTCCATTTGTTAACACTTTCAGCTATTTCTTTCCTTAGAGTTTCATAGTTCTCTTTATAGAGATCTTTCACATCCTTTGTTAGGTTAACACCCAAATATTTCATCTTTGGCACTACTGTTAATGGAATAGAGTCCTTGACTGTTTTTTGGGCATGGTTGCTGTTGGCATATATAAAGGCTACTGATTTATGAGTGTTGATTTTGTAACCTGAGACGCTGCTGTATTCCTTGATTACTTCTGAGAGTTTAGTAGTAGAATTGCTGATATATTCCAGATATACAGCCATATCATCTCCAAAGAGTGAAAGTTTAATCTTTTCTGACCCTATATGGATACCCTTTATCACTTTTTCTTCCCTAATTGCGATGGCTAAAACTTCCATTACAATGTTAAAGAGCAATGGAGACAATGCACAACCTTGCCTTATTCCTGATCTGAGTGGAAATGATTTCAACTTAACTCTATTCAATACAATTTTGGCTGTATTTGGGTTTGCTCTAGATGGCCTCTAGCAGTTTAAGAAATGTCCCTTCTATACAAATTTTCTTAAATGTTCTGATCAAGTAGCAGTGCTGGATATTATCAAACACTTTTTCTGCATCAATTAGGAGAATCATATGGTCTTTGTTTTTTAATTTGTTTATGTGATGAATTACATTTATATATTTATGTATGTTGAACCATCCTTGAGATACTGGGATAAAACCCACTCGGTCATGGTGAATAATTTGTTTGATGTGTTGCTGGATTCTGTTTGTTAGGATTTTGTTGAATATTTTTGCATCAATATTCATTGGTAATATTAGTCTATAGTTTTCTTTCCTTGTTGGGTCTTTTCCTGGTTTGCAGATTAGGGTGATGTTAGCTTCATAGAATGTATTGGGTAGTATTCCGTCTTCTTCTGTTTTGGGAAAAGTTTAGTAATATAGGTACTAATTCCTCTTTAAAGGTTTGGTAGAGTTCTGATGTGAAGCTATCTGGTCCTTGGCTTTTCTTTTCAGGGAGATTTTGTATAGTTGATGCTATTTCAAAGCTTGATATATGCCTGTTCAAAATTTCTACTTCATTCTGGCTAAGTCTTGGGAGATGTCATGCTTCCAAATATTGGTTGATATCCTTCAGATTTTCATATTTCTGAGAATAAAGTTTCTTGTAATACTCATTAAGGATTTTTTGGAATTTCTGTAGAGTCGGTTGTTACTTCATTTTTACTGTTTCTGATTGATGATGTTAGAGAATTTATAGTTTTTTTCTTAGTTAGGTTGGCCAAAGGTTTATCGATTTTGTTGACTTTTTCAAAAAAACAACCTTTTGATTTTTTGATCTGATGTATAATCCTTTCGTTTTAAATTTCCTTTAATTCTGCTCTAATTTTGGTTATTTTTTTTCTTCTGCTGGATTTGGGATTAGAATGTTCTTCCTTTTCCAGCTGCCTGAGATGTCCCATTTAATTTGTTAACTTCCACTCTTTCCCTTCTCTTGAGGAAGGCTTGCAATGTTACAAATTTCCCTCTTAGGACTACTGTTGTGGTATCCCAAAGGTTCTGATTACTCATATCTTCATTATCATTTTGTTCTAAAAATTTGGTAATTTCCTTCTTGATCTCATCTCTGACCCATCTATCATTCAGCATAAGGATATTTAACTTTCATGTTTTTGTACAAGTCTGCAGATTCCTATTGTTGCTGAGTTCAACTTTTATTCCATGATGGTCCAAGAAGATGCATGGAATAATTTCTATTCCTTTAAATTTGCTGAGGTGAGATTTGTGGCCTAAGATGTGACTGATTTTGGAGTATGTTCCATGTACTGATGAGAAAACTATATATTCAGTTTTCTTAGGATGAAATGTTCTGTAGATGTCTGTTAAATCCAGAAGTTGAATAGTTAAATTTAAATTTCAGATTTCTTTGCTAAGCTTTTTATTGGAGGATCTATCCAACACTGCCAAAGGAGTGTTAAAACCTCTGACTGTGATGGAGCTGAGGGAGATCAAGTTGCTCATGCCAGTTAGAGTCTCTTTTATAAATTGAGGTGCATTCTGGTTGGGTGCATAAATATTGATAATTGAGATCTCATCATATTGAGTATTGCCCTTAACAAATAGAAAGTGGCCATCTTTATCTTTGCTTACTTTTGTTGGTCTAAAACCTATTGTATCTGCAAATAAAATTGCAAAACCTGCGTTTTTCTGCTTTCTGTTTGCCTGAAATATAGTGACCATCCCTTCACCCTGAGTCTATATTTGTCTTTTACAGTAAGATGACATTTTTGTATACAGCAGATGTCTGGTCTGAGTTTCTGTATCCAATCAACCAATCTGTGTCTCTTTAGTGAACAATTCAAGCCATTCACATTGATTGAAATTATTGATAAGCCTGATAAAATTTTAGGTATCGAGTTGTTCAAAAGTCCACTGGATGTTTTTAATCCTTTTGCCACTGTAGAAGTTGGAGTTTGATCACCAGTTTCTGAGTTAGTTTACTTTTATGGTGGAGGATTGCACTGGTCATTATGGAGAATAGGTCTGAGAATATCCTGGAGAGCTGGTTTAGTTATGGCAAATTTCTTCAATGCATGGATGTCATTAAAGTATTTAATGTCTCCATCATAAATGAAACTCAGTTTAGCTGGATACAGGATCCTGGGCTGAATTTTATTTTGTTTTAAGAGACTAAATGTTGGTGACCATCCTCTTCTGGCCTGAAAGTTTTCGGCAGAGAGATCTGCAGTTATTCTAATAGTATTCCCCTTGTAGGTTATGGTTTCTTATGTCTTGCTGCTTTCAAGATTTTCTCTTTCATATTAACTTTAGTGAAGTTAATTATGATGTATCTGGGGATGTCTTATTCGGGTTGAGTCGTGCTGGGGTTCTGAAGCTGTCTGCAATCTGAATTTCAGGATCTCTTGGCATATCTGGAAAGTTCTCCTTCATAATTTCATAAAGAAGAACCTCTGTGTTTGTGAAGCAACTTCGACGCCTTCAGGGATTCCTATAAGGTGAATATTAGTCTTCTACTAATTATTCCAGAGTTCTCTGAGAGAATGATCCATTTTTGCTTTCCATTTCTGATCCTCTTTGGATGCTTTCATATATTTAGAAGCTTTATCTTCTATGCCTGAGATCCTTTCTTCTGCCTCCTGCACTCTGTTACCAAGAGATTCTACCATATTTTTCAGATCTTTGAGGGCTGCAATCTCTTGCCGTAATGTTTCAAAATCTTTGGTGGTTTTGTCTTTGAATCCAGTGAATTCTTGAGTGAACTTTTGAAATGCTCCTTTAATTTCTACTTCTATCTTTGCCTCTATTCTATTAATCTTATTTGCAATCCAAATTCTGAATTCAATTTCTGAAATCTCAGCCATCTGTTTATATAGGGAACCTTCAGTTTCATCTGCCACATCCTTTCTTGGGGGGTGACCTACTCTGGTTATACTTATTACCAACCACATCCTTTCTTGGGGGGGTTGATCCACTCTGGTTATTCATATTACCAGAGCTTTTCCGCTGATTCTGCTCCATGATTGTTTTACCCCATTTGGCTTTTCCCCTTGAGATTTGTCAAGTACCCGCGTGGTGTTACGGCCTGAGAGTCTGGGGATCTGCTTGGTATGGTGGGGCTAAGTGGCTCTGTCTTATTTTCAGCTGGTCTCTGTCCTACCCTAGTGAATCAGTTACTCTTGGTTGAAGTCTCTACTGTGGAGAAATACCAGCAATTAAGTCTCCAAGCCCCCCATGAACAACAGTTGGGCAAAGAAAATCAAACCTTTCCACAACCATATACCCAGGGTGTCCCTTTGAATAGTCCCTAGGTGGTCTTCCTAGTTTTAGGGGTCCAAATCAGTTGTCCCAGTCAGCACTAGTTTCAGGTAGAAGAGTTCAAAAGTCTCCAGCAGCTAGATAAGAGGGGTCTGCTCACAGCTCAGATATAACTTGCTCCAGTGCTCCTTGAGGGCAAAGGGACCCACCCAGCAGATGGGTTATTCTGGGAAGGTTAATACCTCCTTCCCCACCTTACACCCAGTCACTCATAATCCCCCAGGACTGTAACCCTATTCACTCCAGTAGGCAACTGCTCCTGGGGTTTACAACTGCCATAGTTTCCCAGAAATCTGCATCTGGCAGGGGGCCTTGAATTTTTAAATTAGGCTGGGGAAGTTCACTCAGTTCCAGACCCATGCCTTCTGTCCTGTCTAAATTCCTCTGCAAGCCAGAGGCTGTTAGAGTCTCTATGAAATCTCAGCCTGGCAGGGGAAGTATTTAGATTGTGGAAGTTATTTCACTTCCAGCCCCATACCTTCTGTCCTGGCTATATTCCTCTGCAAGTCAGCAGCTGTTAGAGCCACTGGGAAATCTGAATCTGGCAGGGGAAGATTTTAGGCTGTGGAAGTTCTTTCAGTTCCAGCCCCACACTTTCTGTCCCAGCTATATTCCTCTGCAAGTCAGAGGCTGCTAGAGCTGATAAGAAACTCAGCTCTGGGCAGCAAGCAATTAGAGTTTACACTCAGGTGTCAATTCCAGCCTCTGCTCACCCACTGTCTTTGTCTCAGCTATATTCCCCTGATGGCTGGTGCTAATGGTAACGAAAGTTACCAAGCCCATTCTGCCAGTGTTTGCTGTCCAGAACCTCTGGTTGCCCAGAGAGACAGGTTTTGCCTATCTGGAATGGCGTCAGTTTGCAGTTCAGGATGCCACTGCTCCTGCATAGCTTTCTTTGAGCCAACATTCTTATCCCATGCCACAGTCAGCACAGAGCAGCACCAGTCTTTTCCCCCTCCACTCCTCTGAAAGAGATGCCCAAGAATCTGGACTCTGTAGGTAACAAACCTCCAGACCTCAGGGTGAGGGAGGGGTGGGAATCCTCGGATTTCAAAGTTGCAGGTGGGGAATACATACACTTTTATACAGTTTTATGCCTGGAAGAAGGGTGCCGTGGCACACAAATGGGAGTAGGAGGTTCAGTCTTTAGGGGTCTCCCGTGGGATAGAGTGGGAGGATGTTTGAACTCTGCTTGCTTGTTTGTATGGAGTAAATTGCAAGCCCTTGTTGTGGGAGAGGGGACTCCCATCTGTCTGATGGTGGATTTTCTACCTTTTGATTGTATTTTTGGGGTCACAGCTCACCTCAGGAAAGTTGAAGTGCGCTCTTCAATTTTCTCTCTTGGCTCAACTCCAAACCATCACCGCACTTGCTGAACTTTTGCCCTCTAAGTCTCCTTCTGGATGGAAACCTCTGTAAAAAGCTGACTACAGCCTGCCATCTTGACTCTGCTCCCTAAGAAGAATATTTTCCAGCTCCATCTATGTAAATATGAAAGAGGTAAAGTCTCTATCTTTCTTTATGGCTGCATAGTATTCCATGGTGTACATATACCACTTTTTATGGATCCATTCATGTGTTGATGGTCACCTGGGCTTCTCCCTGGACCTAGCAATTGTGACCTGGGCTACAATAAACATTCTGGTACAAAAATCTTTGTTGTAGGGTAATTTTTTGTATTCTGGATATATACCTAGTAGAGGAATTTTAGGCTCAAATGGCCAGTCTATTTTCAGTTCTCTAAGTGTTCTCCAGACGTCTTTCCAAAAAGAAGTATTAGTTTGCATTCCCACCAGCAGTGTAGAAGTGTTCCCTTTTCTCCCATCCATGCCATCATATCTGATTTGGGGATTTTGTGATGTGGGGTAATTTTCTGCTGTTAGATGATATCCAAAATAGTTTTGATTTACATTTCTCTGATGATTAAAGATGATGAGCATTTTTTCATATATCTATAAGCCATGTACCTGTCTTCTTCAGAGAAGTTTATGTTCAAGTCCCTTGCCCACCCTGAGATGGTATCATAGACTCAGGATGAAGGGTGGTCATCTATATTTCAGGCAAATGGAGAGCAGAAAAAAGCAGGTGTTGTAATTTTCTTTGTAGATATAATAGGCTTTAAACCCACACAATTAGGCAAGGATAAGGATGGCCACTTTATATTTGTTAAGGGTAATACTCAATATGATGAGATTTCAATTATTAACATTTATGCACCCAACCAGAATGCTCCTCAATTTATAAAAGATACTCTAACAAGCATGAGTAACTTGATCTCTCCCAGCTCCATCATAGTTGGAGATTTTAACACTCCTTTGGCAGTGCTGGATAGATCCTCCAATAAGAAGCTTAGCAACGAAATTTTAGATTTAAACTTAACCATTCAACATTTGGATTTAACAGACATCAGCAGAACATTTCATCCTAACAAAACTGAATACACATTTTTCTCATCAGTACATGGAACATACTCTAAAACTGATCACATCTTAAGTCACAAGTCTAACCTCAGCACATTTAAAAGAATAGAAATTATTCCCCACATCTTCTCAGATCATCATGGAATAAAAGTTGAACTCAGTAACAGCAGGAATCTGCAGACTCATACAAAAACATGGAAGCTAAAAAAACCTTATGCTGAATGATAGGTGGGTCAGAGATGAGATCAAGAAGGAAATTACCAAATTTTTGGAACAAAATGATAATGAAGACACAAGTTACCAGAACTTCTGGGATACCACAAAGGCAGTCCTAAGAGGGAAATTTTTAGCTCTGCAAGCCTTCCTCAAGAGACGGGAAAGAGAGGAAGTTAACAACTTAATGGAACTTCAAGCAATGGGAAAAAGAAGAATATTCCAGTCCCAAACCAAGCAGAAGAAAAAAAAAATTAGAACAGAATTAAAAGAAATTGAAAACAAAAGGATTATACAAAAGATCAACAAATCAAAAAGTTGTTTTTTTGAAAAGGTCAATAAAATAGATAAGCTTTTGGCCAACCTAACAAGGAAAAAAAGAGTAAAATCTCTAATCTCATCAGTCAGAAATGGCAAAGATGAAATAACAACAGACCCCTTTGAAACTCAAAAGATCCTTAATGAATATTACAAGAAACTTTATTCCCAGAAATATGAAAATCTGAAGGAAACAGACCAATACTTGGAAGCATGCCACCTTCCAAGACTTAGTCAGAATGAAGTGGAAACATTGAACAGGCTTATATCAAGTTCTGAAATAGCATCAACTATACAAAATCTCCCTAAAAAGAAAAGCCCAGGACCAGATGGCTTGACATCAGTATTCTACCAAACCTTTAAAGAGGAACTAACACCTAAATTACTTAACCTTTTCCAAAATATAGAAAAAGAAGTAATACTACTCAGCACATTCTATGAAGCAAACATCACCTTGATCCCCAAACCAGGAAAAGACCCATCAAGGAAAGAAAACTATAGACCAATATCACTAATGAATATTGATGTGAATATACTCAACAAAATCCTAACAAACAGAATCCAGCAACACATCAAAAAAATTAAACACCATGACCAAGTTGATTTTATCTCAGGGTCCCAAGGCTGGTTCAACATAACATAAATCCATAAATATAATTCATCATATAAATAAATTAAAAAATAAAGACCATATGATTTTTTCAAATGGTACAAAAGCTTTTGATAATATCCAGCACTGCTTCATGGTCAGAACACTTAAGAAAATTGGTATAGAAGGGATATTTCTTAAACTGATAGAGGCCATCTGCAGCAAACCAACAGCAAATATTGTATTGAATGGAGTCAAATTGCAATCACTTCCACTCAGATCAGGAACCAGGCAAAGTTTCCCATTGTTTCCATTGCTCTTCAATATTGTAATGGAAGTTTTGGCCATTGCAATTAGGGAAGAAAAGGCTATCAAGGGTATCCATATAGGATCAGAAGAGATGAAACGTTCACTCTTCGCAGATGATATGATTGTATATCTGGAAAACACCAGTGATTCTACTACAAAACTCTTAGAAGTGGTCAGGGAATATAGCAGTGTCTCAGGTTACAAAATCAATACCCAAATATTGGTAGCCTTTGTATATACCAACAACAGTCAAGTTAAAAAAAAACAGTCAAGAACTATATTCAATTCACAGTAGTGCCAAAGAAGATGAAATATTTGGGAGTTTACCTAACAAAGGATGTGAAAGAGCGCTATAAAGAAAACTATGAAACTCTAAGAAAAGAAATAGCTGAAAATTTTAACAAATGGAAAAACATACCATGCTCATGGCTGGGAAGAATTAACGTTGTTAAAATGTCCATACTACCCAAAGCAATATACAATTTTAATGCAATTCGTATTAAAGCCCCAGTGTCATAATTTAAAGATTTTGAAAAAAATAATACTTCATTTTTTATAGAATCAGAAAAAACCTTGAATAGCCAAGACATTACACAGAAATAAAAACAAAGTAGGAGGAATCACGCTACCAGACCTCAGACTGTACTATAAATCAATAGTGATCAAACAGCATGGTACTGGCAGAAAAACAGAGAGATAGACGTATGAAACAGAATTGAGAACCAAGAGATGAACCCAGCTACTTACTGTTACCAGATCTTTGACAAGCCAATTAAAAACATTAAGTGGGGGCTTGGCGCCTGTGGCTCAAGTGGCTAAGGCGCCAGCCATGTACACCCAAGGTGGCGGGTTTGAATCCAGCCCGGGCCTGTCAAACAACAATGACGACTGCAACCAAAAAATAGCTGGGCATTGTGGTGGGCGCCTGTGGTCCCAGCTACTTGGGAAGCAGAGGCAGAAGACTCGCTTGAGCCCAGGAGTTAGAGGTTGCTGTGAGCTGAGATGCCACGGCACTCTACCCAGGGGGACAGCTTGAGGCTCCTGTCTCAAAAAAACCCCAAAAAACAAAAAAACATTGAGTGGGGAAAAGATTCCCTATTTAACAAATGGTGCTGGGAGAACTGGCTAGCGACCTGTAGAGGACTGAAACTAGACCCACACCTTTCACCATTAACTAAGTTAGACTCTCACTGGATTCAAGATTTAAACTTAAGACATGAAACTATAAAAATACTAGAAGAAAGAGCATGGAAAACACTTCAAGAAATTGGCCTGGGTGAAAACTTTATGAGGAGGAACCCCTGAGCAATTGAAGCAACATCAATAATACACTACTGGGACCTAATCAAACTAAAAATCTTCTTCACAACCAAGACACAGTAAGCAAAGCAAGCAGACAGCCCTCAGAATGGGAGAAGATATTTGCAGGTTATTTCTCTGACAAAGGTTTAATAACAAGAATCCATAGAGAACTCAAACATGTTAGTAAGAACAGAACAAGTGATCTATCTCAGGGTGGGCAAGGGACTTGAAGAGGAACTTCTCTAAAGAAGACAGGTGCATGGCCTACAGATATATATATATATATGCTCATCATATATATATGCTCAGATATATATATATATATATATATATATGCTCATCATCCTTAATCATCAGAAAAATGCAAATCAAAACTACTTTGAGATATCATTTAACTCCAATAAGATTAGCCCATATCATAGAATCCCAAAACCAGAGATGCTGTTGTGGTTGTGGAGAAAAGGGAACACTTCTACACTGCTGGTGGGAATGCAAACTAATATGTTCCTTTTGGAAAGACATCAGGAGAACACTTAGAGAACTAAAAATAGACCTGCCATTTGATCCTACAATTCCTCTACTAGGTATATACCCAGAAGACCAAAAATTACACTGCAACAAAGATATTTGTACCAGAATGTTTATTGCCACCCTATTCATAATTGCTAGGTCATGGAAGAAGCCCAAGTGCCCATCGATCCATGAATGGATCAACAAACTATGGTATATGTACACCATGGAATACTATACAGCCCTAAAAAAGATGGAGTCTTTACCTCCTTCATGTTTATGTGGATGGTGCTGGAAAATATTCTTCTTAGCAAAGTATCTCAGGAATGGAAGAAAAAGTATCCAATGTACTCAGCCCTACTATGAAACCCAATTATAGCCCAAACATATGGGGAAAGAGGGGAGAGAGGGGAGGGGAGGAGGGATGATGGGTGGAGGGAGGGTGATTGGTGGGATCACACCTATGGTTCATCTTAGAAGGGTACATGTGAATCTTCCTAAATGTAGAATATAAATGTCTTCACACAATAACTAAGAAATTTCATAAAGGCCATGTTAACCAGTTTGATGAAAATGTTTCAAATTGTATATAAAAATAGCACATTGTACCCCAAGATAGTATTAATTTACACAGATATGATTTAATAATAAAATGTTAAAAAAAAATCCCTAATAGTCTGATATAAGCACTCTCAGCAACCATAAGAAGGGAAGAAGAGGAAGAGAGAAGAAAAAGAAAAAAAAAACAGTATTAAAAAATTAACAATAACTCCTACAAGGATGAAAAAAGGGGGAAAGAAGAAAAAAGGGCATCAACAAGAAAAATATTATTCTTACATATATACATATATGCATGCATACTACTATATGTATGACGTAGGGATCAACTTTAATGGGAATATATTTATGTTGCTATATACTTTCTGGACAGCAGGTGGCACCATGAGTGGTTCCCAAGCTTATACCTGTTTCTCAGTTTATACTGTTTTTTTTTTTTGATGTTTCCTGGCTACCCGTTTGGTGCTTCGGCTCCTCCGGAATGTTGATGCCACGGATTTTAAAAGGAATCTTCACTGGCGGGCTTCACAAATTATCCCCACAACAGTTCCCACAGAGTGTGGGGTGTCCTCCACCGGCTTTGGGTGTAGGATGGCTGCCTGCAGGTGAGATTCAAATTGCCACACTTGGTCCATATGAAAAGGTGTCTTTGGCAGTCACCAATACTGAAATTTCAAAACATGTCTGCTTCCTGACTGGCTGCCTAGCCTCGGCTGGCCCTTTCCAGAAGGCACTCCTATCTGCCCTCCAAATTCTGCACAAGAGTCCATGCTTCAGCAGTTTTTCTACTCAACTCCTAGTTTCCCCTCAAACTGGAAATTGCAATCTTCTGTGGGGGAGGGGATGGTTGCCCATGGCTTCAGCAGTCCCTCTCCATGGAGGAGAGGCTGGTTGCCCCTGGCGTCTACTGTTTCAGGGCTGCAGCACAAAGACCTTTCAGTCAGACTCTGCAGCTTGGGGGTCACACCCTGAGTCCAGCAATCCACCAGATTGCTGCACTCCCCTAACTGCCAGTCCACACCAATACTCCCTGCCAGGGATGATTTAGCCCACTCATTCACACCCGCTGTTCTGGGATACTTGAGCTAAACTTGTATCTGTCTGCCATGTACTCCGCCTCCTAGACCCTTGCCTGTGTGTTAATTTCACCGATCTCAGAAGGAAAAAAAAAAATAAATTCTTCACTGGCAGGTTTCACAAGCTTTCCCTGCAGTAGTTCCCGTGAGGTGCAGGGTATCCTGGAGCAGTTTTGGGTGCAGGATGACTGCCTGCAGTTGAGATTCAAATGGCCACACCTGGCCCGTGGGAAAGGGTGCCTGTGGAAGTTGCCATTTCTGAAATTACAAAATGTGTCTGTTTCCTAAGTGGAATCCTTTCCCCTCAATTTTCTATCTGGCTGCCTAGATCCCTGCTGCTCTGTCCGAGGTCCAAACGGCTCCCTTCTCTGCATGCCAAATTCCGTTTGGGAGTCCACACTTCACCAAACTTTCCACAAAACACCCAGATTCCCCACGAATTGGGAATTGTAGTCTTCCATGGGAGAGGGGTTGGTTGCTGCCGCCTCAGGCCACCAGCTGCTGCCACTGCGGCTGGCACTGCTTCAGCAGCAGCACCAAAAATTCTCTGGCAGACTCTGTGGTTCTGGATAACAGTTCCAGTCCAGCAATCCACCACTTCACTGCACACCCAGAGTTGCCTGTCTGCACCAACACTCCACACAGGGAAATATCCAGCCCCCTCGTGAGAGCTTAAAATTATTAAGAAGAAAAGAACAACTGATCCTATTTCATTGTGGGCAAGAGAATTGAACAGAAGCTTCTCTGAAGAAGACAGGTGCATGGCCTCTAGACACATGAAAAACTGCTCATGATCTTTAATCATCAGAGAAATGCAAATCAAAGCCCCTTTGAGATATCATCTAACTCTGGTAAGAGTAGCCCACATCACAAAATCCCAAAACTACACATGTTTGGATCTGGAGAGAAGGCAACACTTCTGCACTGCTGGTGGGAATGCAAGCTAATACGTTCCTTTTGGAATGAAGTTTAGAGAACACTTAGGGAGCTAAAAGTAGACCTGCCATCTGATCCTGCAGTTCCTCTACTAGGTGTATATCCAAAAGACAAAAAATAATTTTACAGCAAAGATATTTGTATCAGATTGTTTACTGTGGCTCAATTAATAATTGGCAAGTCATGGAAGAAGCCCAAGTGCCTTTGGATGGATTGATAAATTGTGGTATACATATACCATGGGATATTATGCAGTATTAAAAAACATAGAGACTTTACCCATTTTATGTTTACAAGGATAGAGCTGGAACATATTCTTCTCAGTAAAGTATCTCAAGAATGGAAGAAAAAGTATCCAATGTACTCAGTACTATAATGAAACCAATTTATAATCACCCACACTTTCATATGAAAGACAAAATAGAATGATAGCCCAGGATGAAGGAGGGAAGGAAGGGAAGAGAAGGGCTTGTTGGATGTTGGGAGCATAAACAGTGAGATATCACCTATGGTGCATATTGCAAGGGTACATGTCAAATCTATTAAGTGTAGAGTATAAATATTTTACCACAGTAACTAAGTGAAGTGAAGGCTATGTTAACCAATTTGATGTAAGGATTCCAAATTGTATATAAAAACTGCACACTGTACTTGATAAATGCATTAATGTACAGTTACAATTTAATAAAAATAAAAAGGGAAAAAAACTAAAATAAATAAAGTCCCAATCGGGCAGTAATGGCTCTGTCCTAACAGGGGTCAGTACCTCTGCCCCAGCATCAGTGGCTCCATCCTTGAAAGTCTGAAAAGGGGTCAGTGCTTCTGCCCTGAATGTAATGTTGCATGCATTTCTCTCTCCCAAACATCCCTCTCTTCCTGTTCCTCCCTGCCTCCACTCGAGCCACTGTTTCCCAGATACTATCCATACAGTGCCCAGACCTTCAAGGGAATGGCCACACTCTGGCTTCTGCAGGGGTTAGACCTTCAGACTGCCAGGCAAAGGGGGAAGTGTGGACTGAAAGTTCAGAATTGCAGGAAGAGTATTTGTTCAGTTTCATGCTGGGAAGGATGACGCCTAGGCTTACAGGTGGGACCTCTCTGGAGGAGGAGGCCCAGTATTTAGCAGCTCTCACTCTCACTCATGGGGTAAAATGAACAACTCCTTTGTTTCCTACTCACTTGCAGAGAGAATGCAGCCAGACTCCTAATTTGGGGAGGGGACTCTTGTCCTCCTGGCAACAGACTCTCTACCTGCAATTTGTTCATTAGCATCCTCTTTCATGGAGTCATAGGTTGACACAGCTGATATGATGTGTGCTTGTTTATCTTTTTTCCTATGTCAGCTCCCCTCTTTCAGTTTCAGAGGCCAAATCTGTCCAGAATCTCCCCTTCTGCTCAGGAGCCTCTGGGGAAACTTACCTCTAGTCGGCCGTCTTCCTCCCCACCTCTGTCAAGTACTCTTAAGAGAACACATTCTAAATGGCTGCATAAAGCCTGAAATATTAGAAGAAAACTAATCAAGTACCACTTGTTGAATATACAGTCATGAGGACTAATGTCCTTTCTAGTTTTCTAGCCTTCTTCCTTTAGGCTGCCTGTAGCAGCCTAAACCCTAAATCCAATGGGTTTAAAATGAAAAACATCCAGCCTGGGTCAAATGTCCACAATTCAGCTTGTGATCTGTTTCATTGGCATGAGTTTTGGTGAAAGTGAAAAAATCACACCTGGTGCTCTTCTGTGTGTCTTTCCCTGTCAGGCCTTTCTAGAGTTCAGAGTTATTAGCCCTTTCTTCTTGTTCTCATGGAACACAGCTTGTGTGTGAATCCAGATTTAAACCTTAAAATAATTATGGTCTCCAGTTGATTGATATTTTCAACCCAGGAACTAAACATCACTGGGACCAATGATACTTGCATTCTTGGCTTCTTTGATGGATTCACAGATAACCTGGTTGATATTACTTTTCAGTAATAATGCAGTTGACACACTGCTTTCCAGTCAGTACTAAGGTACATTTCTCCATGTTTTTATGTGCATTTTCTTTTTCTAAATGCTCTATGGTGACCACCACTTTGGTTTTGGCACTGGATGCTAAATCCATAGCACCATCATCCTCTCCTTTTATCATCTTCCCAGAAGTCATCCAGTTAGCCAGGTCACTTTATCTGGAAACCTGCAAACCTGCATTGTTCCTAGTATTGTTAGGTTGACATGTCCCCCTCTAATCATTGCAAATGATTCATAGCTGGAAAAAAGAGTCTCCTGGAAGAATAGTAACTGTTTCCCTGCCTGCATTGATTAGATCTTCATTGGCTTCATGTTGTAGTGGATATGGACGATGCCATACCCAAACTCAACAGCTGCGCACTCGATGATATGTTCCCTTATCTCAGTTCCAGTTTTCCCAAATTTGGCTTTTCCATCTACATCTTTGGGGATTAATAAATACTCAATTCTTTTCTCATATTTTTCTCCCTTTATAAGGCGATATACCTAAATCTGAGGAATATGAATGTCTTCTGGAGCAAATGTGCCAAAATCCACAATTTCTTCAACCTCTATCACTATTGTTTCTGCAGCTTTGCTCATCAGCAAATTGAAATTCCTCCTGTTTTTCCTGAAAATTACATTTCCTGCTTGTTCTGCCTTCCAGGCTTTCGCCAAAGCAAAATCCCCTGTAACTGCTTCCTCCACAGTAAAGCACTGACCACTGACTCCCTCACCTCTCCTGACTTACTGACAGTGACAATGCTGACATCTTTCTTGTATTTGATTGGTAATCCTCCTTCTTACACCAGTGTTCCATACCCTGTGTTGGTGTAAAATGCAGGAACCCCAGCCCCACCTGCAGGAATCCTCTCTGCAAGTGCACCCTGAGGTGTCAGCTCTACTTTTAATTCATCAGGGAAGTACTGTCCTTCAAATTCTTCATTTTCTCCCTCTTGGAGGAGACCATACATTTCATCTGCTTGGATTGAAGTAAAAGGCCAAAGTTGTTAACCCCTGGATCATTGCTAACTGCACCTAGTCCTTTTACTCAAGTAAGGTTCTCAGGAATTCCACACAGACCAAAATCACCAACCAGAACTGTTGCACCATCACATTTGTCATTTATAGCTTCCACTGCATCTGTATAAATTTGGTATGGTGATGAGTACTGGCAGAAAAATTGCAAGCACATCCTTGGGACCAAGCTCCACAGAGGCATGGGCAGAGGCATAGAACCACAACCCTCAGGAGAGTAGTTTGAAGGCAGCCATCTGCAGGAGCGCATGTCTGAGCATGTCAGTGTGCCTGGCCCAGGCTACTGCCAAGTCACTGGGAAGGAACGGCTTGCCAGGGGCTCAAATGTGCATCTGGTGACATCTTCAAGGTCGCCTGTGCAAAGGGCCAGGCATCCATTGCCTGCTGCTGATTTATAAATAAGTGAGGTTGGGAGGGGCCCTTGCTGGGGAGTGGAGGCTCTCGTCGCAGCCTGGGCCAGTCAGTCGCAAAGGTTCTTAGCCTCATAGTGGCCAGTTACTCTCCTGGATCTTGATGTGTTTGAGGCACCTGTGCTGAAGTGCTGTTGGCCCTGTAGCCCCTAGGCCAGCCTTTCAGCTTTGATGGGGTGCAGATGGCCGTCTTCCACTAGGTCAGCGATGATCCCTAGACTGGGGTTCAGGGTCCTCCAGGGATAGGGAAGTCCCCCAAGGGGCTTGCTGCTTTTCTCAGTCATTGTGCTGTGAATGTGTGAGCTGTGGAGGGAACATGCTTTTCTTCCCATGCCAGTGCAGCAATTTCACTTCTCAAGTTGACCTAATTTTTATGGACTGGACATGTACCACATGGACATACTAGTAGTGTAGGCCGAGCTCCTTATGTTGACCATCTCTATATGCTGCCCAGTTTGCTATAGTCCCTTGGCTGGTTAACTTACAGAGGTTCTATAGTAGTTTAAATGAATGCACCACCTGAAGGAATTTACATGTTCAATGCAATCCATATCAAAGTACTAATGTCCTTGTTGATGGAATTAGAAAAATCAATTCTAAAGTTCATAAGGAACCAAAAAAGAGAGAAAAGACAAAGCAATCTTCAACAAAAAAAAGTTGGAGTCATGGTGTTGCCTGACTTCAAATTATATTACAAGGCTATAGTAGCCAAAATACTATAGGACTAGTACATATAAAAGTAGACACGTAGATCAGATGGCACCTGTGGCTCAAAGGAGTAGGGCACCAGCCACATATGCTGGAGGTGGCGGGTGGTGGGGTTCAAACACAGCCCCAGCCAAAAACTACAAAAAAAAAAAATAGGCATGTAGATCAATGGAACATAACAGTGAACTCAGAAATGAAGCCACATACAGCTAACTGATCTTTCACAAAATTGACAAGAAGAAACACTTAGGAAAAGACACTCTTTCAACAAATGGTGTAGGAAAATTGGATTTCTATATGCAAAAGAATGAAGTTAGACCTATGTCTCTACTATATACAAAAATAAATGCAAGATGAATTAAACACTTGAATGGGAGACATGAAACTATAAAAATGGGAGAAGAAAACCTGAGAAAACTTTTCTGGATGTTGGTCTAGGCAAAGAATTCATGATTAACACCTCAAAAGCACAGGCAATAAACAAAAATTTTAAAATGAGACTTAATTAAATGATGAAGCTTCTGCACAGCAAAAGAAATGATCGACAGAATTCACAGAAAACCTACAGAATACAAGAAAATATTTGCAAACTATATATCTGACAGTGAACAAATATCCAGAATTTACAAGGAACTCAAACAACTAAACAACAGAATACTATTCCCCCCATTGAAAAGTGTAATAAAAACATGAATAGACATTTTTGAAAAGAAAAACAAATGGCCAACAAGCATATGAAAAAAAAAGTTCACCATCAACTAATCACCGTGGAAACACAAATTAAAATCATAGTAAGATTGCACGTTATGCCGATCAGAATGACTATTATTAAAAAGTCAAAATGTAAAAATGCCACTGAGAATTCACACTAGAAGGAACTCTTATACATAATTTGTGAGAATGAAAATTAGTGTAACCTTTATGGAAAGCAGTATGGAGATTTCACAAGGATCCAAATTAGAACTGCTATATGATATAGCAAGTCCACTTTTGGGCTTTTTTTTTTTTAAATTAGATCACAACTATGTACATTACTGCATTTATGGGGTACAATGTGCTGATTTTATATACCATTTGAAATGTTTACATCAAACTGGTTAACATAGAGTTCACCTCACTTATTTAATTTTTGTGATTAGACATTTATGCTGTACTATTAATATATTCAACATATTACCTTTCAATATGCACAGTAGGTGAAATCACAGCCAATTACCTCCTACCACCAATCCACCCCACATCTCTCCCCTTGCCCTCCTCTTCTCTCCTTCTTTCTGTGCTATAATTGTGTTTTATTTTTTGTATGAAAGTGTGGGTGATCATATATTGATTTCATAACAGTATTGAGTACATTGGGTGTATTTTTTCCATTATTGAGATACTTTACTGAGAAGAATATGATCCAGCTCCATCTGTGTAAACATAGAATGGGTAAAGTCTCCATCTTCTTAATGGCTGCATAATATTCCATGGTATACATATACCACAATCCACTTTTAGGTTTCTTCCCAAAGAAAAAGAAACCAGTACATTAAAAGACACCGGCACTAATATGTTTATCACAACATATTGCTGTTATAGTAGCAAAAATATGGAATCAACTCAAGTGTGCACCAGTGGCAGATTGGATAAAGTAAATGTGGGGTATATACACAATGGAATACTATTGAGGTGTAAAAAAGAATGAAATCATGTCTTTTTCAGCCATATGGATGGAATATAGGCCATTACCTTAAGTGAAACAACTTAGACACAGAAAGACAAATCATGTATGTTCTCACTTATTAAGTGAGAGCTGAATAATTCATGTACACAGGAACAGAGTGTGGAACAATGGAACTGGAAGGGGTGGGAAGGTGGAGGATGGGGGGTTGCTTAGTGGGTTCAATGTGCATTACTTCAATGACATGTGTACAGAAAGCCCTGACTTCACCACAATGCAGTATATCCATGTAACACAAATGTGCTTATACCCCATGAATATATAAAAATAACAATAAGTGGGAAAGAGTTCAAAATACAGTAACGTTGAAAAAGAAGACATATTGACTACTTCAGTTCTGTACTCACCATAGATGAGATAGGCCTAAAGCCCTCAGAATCGGTATTGTGAACAAAATGTCAATTCTAGTATAAATCCAAGGAAAAAAGGCGCAATAGAAGATAAAGAGTTTTATGCAGATCTCTGTATGTTGATTAGTGAGTGCTCTCCTTCTTGCATTTGAAATTAGTATGTTTCTGACAGTGTTTACCAACTCCTTTTAGCCAGATGTTACAAATTACCTATATTGCTGCTCCCCTTGTACTACCCATTGTGTACTTCCCCTACCTTCCTGAAGTGGGGTTTCCTTGTCTTTATTCCCTTAGGTAGGCAATATTCCAGACTTAGGTGCAATAAAATCCTAACCTGAAAGAAAGGTCTAAACTGGGTTTAAATTTGTGAAGTTGAGTCTCAAAAATGAATGTTGTCACCTGGAAAAAAAAGATGAAATAACCAAGTGCTTAATTTATGAGTCTCTTATCTGAGAGCATGTGTATAGACAGAAAATGGGACCACAACTCAAAAAACATTCAGGTTTGTGATGGATAAGGAAGTCTAGAACTCCAGCCTGTAAAAATGAAATTTTGATTCTTAGACTTTTTCCTCTACTCCAAATCATAATTATAATTCATATTATTATGATGATTTATATAAATATATACTTTCAAATTAGTTATCTTTATATTATGTTTTTCTAGTATAGGCAATAGTATGGCCATATTTATATTTTTAAAAAAATCTCGAGTTATTTCTATTTCCATTTCCTAGCTGTTTTGCAGCTTAGAATCATGCTTCTACTTTTCTTGCACCCTTCAATGAACCTCAGAGTCACTATGTGGGATACCAAAAAAGATACCGATACTGTTATTGAGCTCAAAGATTTTACTACCCTGAACACATAAACCAATGGTTTCACTGACTATGAATTAAGACTTTCCAAAGACTCCCAATTATTAAAAATTAAACTTCATGCCTTATATCTTTTATCAGATCCCCAATGGTTGAAATTTATTTCCTTCCAACCTCAAAAACATGAGTTTTTAGTATGATTCCAATTTGCTAGCCACTGTGTACATTCATCTCTCTCATATGAGTTATGTGTATAGACAAGGACTTAATTTCTTTTCATATTATAAACAAAGTAATTGTCAGCATACACATCTGCCTTTCAGAATTTCTGAGTAGAAGCTGGCCAAGTTTGACACATTTAGGCATTAACTCTCTTTTTTTGCCAGATAGATACAAGGCAAAAATAAAAATGGATGGCTTTCAAAATGACTTTTGAGCAAGTATCTGGTACTATTATGTATTTTTTACTAGTAACTTGATAATTTAAATTGTATTTAACTTAATTATATCACACACAAGTGTGCATAATTTATAAATATAAAACAGTGAATTTTTAAAATAAAACATTCTGGAAAACCCTTTACTATTCTCTCATATGTCCGCTTGTGGTCATTATCCCCTTTTTAAACTTTATCCATTTTATATTACTTCTATTACCATAAATTATCTTTGCCTATTTTGAAACATTTACATGAGTTGAGTCAGAAGTAGTACTCTTTTAGGTAAGGCCGCTTATAATCAACATTCACATTTGTAGAGTTGTTTTTTTTATGTTATAAGTAGAAATGATTTCTTGATATTTTTACTGTAGAATGGTATTAAAATTTTCTTCTATGATTATACCATGATTTCATTTATCTTTGGCTTTCTTAGTAAGCAGACTGAGACATAAGGGCTTCAAATATGTACTTATATGTGCATATTATACATAGTTACATAATAATTTCTTTTAATTTTTTAAGAAAAAAAACTAAGAATTTTGTAAGCAAATCTCAGTTTTCACTGCCTTGATTAAAATGAATCCACAAACTAAATAAGGAACTTTTATAGCTAATATTTTAAACATTAAAATAGGTTTATTTCCAGCTCTGAAAGAGCAAAATTATTGAACAAAGTCATCAAATACAGAAGTG
This sequence comes from Otolemur garnettii, assembly GCF_000181295.1. Lineage (NCBI taxonomy): Eukaryota > Metazoa > Chordata > Mammalia > Primates > Galagidae > Otolemur > Otolemur garnettii. The sequence goes on from NW_003852721.1 coordinate 255,550, forward strand.
AATGTCAATGTAACAGTTAATAATTGGATGGGATTAAATTAAAAATAAAAGGCATTATAAAATTTGAAGACACAACAGAAAACACAAGCTCCTTTCACTTAATTCCATTTCTATCAAAACAAGAAAAAAGACAACACATCTCAACCAAAGATGTTGAATTCCAAATGTAATATTTTTTCTTAATATAAAATGATAATTTGACAGAATTATCATACATTTCATTCTGCCTCTTGTCTGGGCAACATTTCAGAGTGGAGGAGAAAGACTTGAGTTCTGTCAAGGCCAGGCCAGTGCTTGATTCTTCTCTGTAACTCCATCATCTAACACAGCATCTTTGCCAGAGTGTTCAATAAATGATCTGAGTGAAGAAAAAAAAAATGTGTATGTGCACGTGTGTGTGTATGTGTGTGTGTGTATATATATATATATCTCCATATTTACATAAACTACTTACACATTTTTTTTCCTTATACATGCACATATATACTAGGGAAAAACTGTTGTAACTGTTTAAGTGTCCACTGTCAGCAATGGAGACAAGACAATCTACTTTTTATATTACTGTAAAATTCTACCATAAAGAACAAACAGTATTAATCTGAATTTTAGTTATAATCTAATGATAACTTGACATTTTGCTCAATGTGGATCTCAGTTTAATTTAATAATTTTACATTTTAAAATGAATGAGGATGCTTTAAGTACTTATTTTTCTTATTATAGCTACTACCTGATCAGATCTAAAATTGTTCTGGCTAGAGTTCAGTATATATAAACAAATGTGTATTGGAGTGAGCCCTACACACACTCATAGGTAGTTGAAAATTGTTAATGGAACAGGCCTGCTTAGGATTGGTGGACATAGATAAATTCAAGCAGCTTAATATTTATATTTTGAAGAGAAGAGAATTAGTACTACATACCAGGCACTCAACACACAAAGATAGAATTGTGTTAGCCTTCATGTCTCGTGTTCTATAATTACTCTACTTATTACTCTTCTAGATAGGATAAACTGCTCAATGTTTTCATGTTCAACTGTCCCTGAAACCAGAAAAAGGAAAAAGAAAACTTAAGACCACCAGAGAATCCAAAATATAATAAATAAGTACTATAGTAATATTGTTCTAACAGCAAGAGGACTACTAAGGTAATTTTCAGATTTAAATGAGAAATTTCATTCTAAGATGAGGATAGAAAGGTGAAAACAAAAGCAAATTGTTAGAAAAATGAATCTTGATTCAGATATAATTGTTCTTTCAACAAGATCTGGACACTTTAATTAAAAATTAACTAATAAATCTCAAATCTGTATTGTTTTTAAGATTATTTTGTTTAAAAATAACACATTTCAGACTTCAGTCTTCCCACTCTTCTGGAAGCTCTGGTGCTTTTTAGTCCTTTTGTATTCTTTTCTATCTAATAAATCCTATTTTGTCATGGAAAAAAGAAATAACACATTTTATTATTTATTTATTTATTTATTTTTAAATCATAGCAGTGTACATTAGTACTATCATGGGGTAGAGTGTACTGTTTCTATATACAATTTGAAATACTTTCATCCAACTGGTTAACATAGCCTTCATGTCTTTTTCTTAGTTATTGTGTTAAGACATTTATATTCTACATTTAGAGAGATTCAGAGAGATTCACATGTACTCTTATAGGATAAACCATGGGCGTGATCCCAGCAATCACCCTCCCTCCACCCACCCTCCCCCTTCTCTCCTTTGCTTCTCCCCACATTCCTGGGCTAAAATTGTGTTATAGCTTTCCTATGAAAGTTATACATTAATTTCATAGTAGGGCTGAGTTCACTGGATACTTTTTCTTCCATTCTTGACATACTTTGGTAAGAAGAATATTTTCCAGCTCTGTCCTTGTAAACATGAAGGAGGTAAAGTCTCCTTCTTTCTTTATGGCTGCATAGTATTCCATGGTGTATATATACCACAATTTATCGATCCATTCGTGTGTTGATGGGCACTTGGGCTTCTTCCATGACCTAGCAATTATGAATTGGGCTGCAATGAACATTCTGATACAAATATCTTCATTGTAGTGTGATTTTTGGTCTTCTGGATATATATACA
>NW_003852721.1:258314-260367 GCF_000181295.1 Otolemur garnettii
AATGTTTTTAATTGGCTTGTCAAAGATCACATAATGGTAAGTAGCTGGGTTCATCTCTTGGTTCTCAATTCTGTTCTGTAGTTCTACCTCTCTGATTTTGTGACAATATCATGCTGTTTGGATCACTATGGCTTTATAGTATAGTCTGATGTCTGGTAGTGTGAGTCCTCCTGCTTTGTTTTTATTTCTGAGTAATGTCTTGGCTATTCAAGGTTTTTTCTGATTCCATAAAAAACGAAGTATTATTTTTTTCTAGATCTTTAAAGTATGACAATGGAACTTTAATAGGGATTGCATTAAAATTATATATTGCTTTGGGTATTATGGACATTTTGTCCATTTGTTAACTTTTTCAGCTATTTCTTTTCTTAGAGTTTCATAGTTCTCTTTATAGAGGTCTTTCACATCCTTTGTTAGGTAAACTCCCAAATATTTCATTTTCTTTGGCACTACTGTAAATGGAATAGAGTTCTTGAGTATACTTTCAGCTTGTCTGTTGCTGGTATATATAAAGGCTACCGGTTTATGAGTGTTGATATTGTAACCTGAGATGCTGGTGCATTCCTCGATCACGTCTAAGAGTTTTGTAGTAGAATCCTTGGTATTTTCCAGGTATATAATCATATCATCTGCAAAGAGAGAAAGTTTAATCTCTTCTGATCCTATATGGATACCCTTGATTGCCTTCTCTTCCCTAACTGCAATGGCTAAAACTTCCATTACAATGTTAAAGAGCAATGGAGACAATGGGCAACCTTGTCTGGTTCCTGATATGAGTGGCAATGATTTCAATTTAACTCCATTAAATACGATATTGGCTGTGGGTTTGCTGTAGATGGCCTCTATCAATTTGAGAAATGTCCCTTCTGTGCCAATTTTCTTAAGTGTTCTGATCATGAAGGGATGCTGGATAGTATCAAAAGTTTTTTCTGCATCAATGGAGAGAATCATATGGTCTTTGTTTTTTAATTTGTTTATGTGATGAATTACGTTTATGGATTTACATATGTTGAACCAGCCTTGAGATCCTGAGATGAAACCCACTTGGTTGGGGTGTATAATTTGATGTGTTGCAGGATTCTGTTTGTTAGCATCTTGTTGAATACTTTTGCATCAATGTTCATTAGTGATATTGGTCTGCAGTTTTCTTTCTTTATTGGGTCTTTTCCTGGTTTGGGGGTGAAGGTGATGTTTGCTTCATAGAATGTGTTGGGTAGTAGTCCATATTATTGTATATTTTGGAAAAGTTTAAGTAGTATAGGTACTAGTTCCTCTTTAAAGATTTGATAGAATTCTGACATGAAGCAATCTGGTCCTGGGCTTTTCTTTTTAGAGAGATTTTGTATAGTTGATGCTATTTCAGAACTTGATATAGGCCTGTTCAACGTTTCCACTTCCTTCTGGCTTAGTCTTGGAAGGTGGCGTGCTTCCAAGTATTGGTCGATTTCCTTCATATTTTAATATTTTTGAGAATAAAGTTTCTGGCAATCTTCATTCAGAATTTTTGAATTTCTGAGGGGTCTGTTGTTACTTCATCTTTACCATTTTTGATTGATGAAATTAGTGATTTTACTCTTTTTTTCCTGGTTAGGTTGGCCAAAGGTTTATCTATCTTATTGACCTTTTCAAAAAAACAACTTTTTGATTTATTGATCTGTTGTATTGTTTTCAATTTCATTTAATTCTGCTTTAATTTTGGTTATTTCTTTTCTAGTATAATTTGGGGTATTAAGTTTTTCGAAAGCCCAGTGGACATCCTTTTGCCACTGTGGAAGTTGGAATTTGATCAAAATTTTCTGTGTGAGTTTACTTATGTGGTGGGCGATTGCACTGGTCTTTATGGAGGATAGGTCTGAGAATATCCTGGAAAGCCTGTTTATTTATAGCAAATTTCTTCAACATGTGAATGTCATTAAAGTATTTAATTTCTCCATTATAGATGAAATTCAGTTTAGCTGGATACAGGATCCTGGGTTCAAAGTTATTTTGTTTTAGGAGATTAAAAGTCGATGACCACCCTCTTCTAGGCTGAAAGTTTTCAACAGAGATCTGC
>NW_003852721.1:260640-267196 GCF_000181295.1 Otolemur garnettii
TCAGGTTTTCCTATAAGACGAATATTAGTTTTCTTCGAATTATCCCAGAGCTCTCTGAGAAATTGCTCTGTTTTTGCTCTCCATTTCTCTTCATCCTTGAGTGCTGGGGCATGTTCAGAAGCTTAGTCTTCAATGTCAGAGAACATTTCTTCTGCCTGCTCCATTCTGTTACCAGGGGATTCTACCGTATTTTTCAGATCTTTGAGGGCTGAAACCTCTTACCTCAGTGTGTCAAGATCTTTGGTCATTTTATCTTTGAAATCATTGAATTCTTTTTTTTTTTTTTTTGAAATCATTGAATTCTTGAGACAGCTTTTGAATAATTTGAAATTCTGATTCCCTCATTTCCTCCATTCTCTTAATCTTATTTGCTATCCAGATTCTGAACTTGATTTCTGTCATCTCAGCCATCTGTTTATGGATGCGATCTTCAATTGCATGTGGCCCGTCCTTCCTTGGGGGAGTTGATCTACTCTGGCTACTCAGGTTACCAGAATTTTTTCTCTGATTCCGCCCCATGCTGAATTTGCACCATTTGGAGATGGTTCCCAAACCCTTTAGCCAGTGGATGCCACTGGAGAAGATGTCAGCTTCCTCTGGTTGACCCGAGAAATAGGGCATATCTGTCCAGAAAAGCCTCAGGAGTGTAAGCCTTATTGTTTTAGATGCTGTGGCTGCTCCTCTTCACCTTGGGGTACCACTGCTCCAAGGTGGTTCCCTCTCAGCTGACCGTCCTCTCACAGTTCTCGGGCCACCGGGCCTGGGATACTGGGAACATGTGGATGGATCAGTCCTTGGGGCGTCCCATTCGGGTGCCTGGGAGTGTCAGCAGAGCACCAGCAGACATGCAGGGAATGTGCAACTCACCAGTTCTCCAGCTGCAGGGCCAGGACAGGGTGCTTGGTCCCGTAGGGGTGAGGAGATGATGCTCTTGGGCCTCCTCTCACTGTCTGTGCAGGCAAAGGGGGAAGGGTGGACTGGGAATTCAAAATGGTTGTGAAGCGTTAGTTCTATTTTTTTGCCTGGCAGGAGGGTGTTTGGAGTCTCAGCAGGGTCCCTCTAGGGGAATAGACACCACTTTCTGTAGTTCTCACATGTGGGGTGAGACAATTAGTCCTCAGTTCACCTCTCCTGTAGGAAGCTCACAGGGGCAGATGAAGAGAAAACAAAGAGAAAAACACAACTTTCTTAGGGGAGGGGATGGACACCCTTCCTTCAGCATGTATTATGTACCTATAGATTGCTTTCTAGAAGTCACAACTTGCCTCAGCAGAGATGTCCTGCAGATATCGCTATGCTCTCTCGGTTGGGCTGCTAGTCTTCAACTTTGTTGGGTATTTTATGGACTTTATCCTTCCTTCTGGATAGGAGCTTCTGTTCGAGGCTGGTACCTGTCAGCCATCTTGCCCCCAAATAACACATTTCAGAATTAAAATCCCCATTGTGCTAAAAGGGAGATTGGGAAGGCCCTGAGAGGTTTAACTAAGGTACGTGGAACTGGACAGAAGAAGAAATTGGGTTGAGCCACCCAGCTCTGTCTCCTTAACCTGGGCCCTGGCTGCACCCAGGTCTGTCTCAGGCACTGTGGGGGAGCTGTGATTCATCATGAGGGTGGAGTCAGAGCAGTTAGCAGCCCAGTGACTTTGGGGAGGGATTTTCTGAGGAGGAAGCCCAGGAAGTGGACCCCTAGAGGTGACCTCACTTCCTAGGCAATAGAGTCCAACAGAACATGCAACCCTGGGAACCAGAAACTCGCATTCCAGAGACAGCCCACTCCCAGCTCGCTTGGCAGAAATTGCCCAAGTGAGCTCTTTCCTGACTGTCTAAAGCTCTGGGCCCAGGAAGCCCTGATGGGAGTTTTGTCTAACACTGAAGGTCATGGCTCAGCTCTCACCCCTGACATCTCAGATATTTTGGCAGGAAAGGCCCAAAATAACACAGGATGGCCCAGGGCAGGCCAGGATAGATGAGACCACCTCTCTGATTCCACCTTGGAAGGCCCATTAGACTTTCCTGCAAGAAGAAGTGGCCATATGGGTAGCTGATCCTAGGTGTGAGTGGGCAGTTGGTTTGGGGTAGGGCCCTGGTGGCCCATCACACTCACACCCAGTCATGGCTGGAGGTAAGGGTGCTCGGTGCTACTCCTTTGCCCTGATTCTATCCCTTAGCTCTCAAAATCTTATCTTCCTTCATTCTGGGATGGAGATCCCTACAGACTCGTCTGTCCATGATCTTGGGAGCAAAGGGTCACATGTGCAGAAGAAGCAGGAATGAACAAAAGAAGAAGAAGAAGAAAAAGGAGATGAAGAAGAAGAAAGGAAGAAAAAAGAAGAAGAAGAAGAAGGAGCAGGAGGAGGAGGAGGAAGAAAGAAGAAGAAATACCAGCAAGCAGCGCTGTCACTGTCATGCCTCCTTGACCAGCTGCAGGTCCTTGTGCTTGCACAGCTCCAGGCAAGAGACTGTGGAGGAGCTGACTAGGGGGTCACCATCACCCACAGCATCTCATTGGGTGAGGGTCAGATGCACCACACAGCCACCAGAAGTCAGCTCTGACTCAGCTTCCAACCAGATACTATCCTGGTGATCTTAGTAACTCCAAGGTGTAGGGGAGTGAGGAGAGTGTAACTAAATGTGTATTGTTCATTTGGGTTCATTTTGAAAAGGAAAAAAAAAGACACAGGGCAAGAACTAACTACAGGAAAGCTGGCTCAGGGGAGTTTTTGTTTTAACAATAAAGACATTAGTCAAGTTAAAGGGATTGGATGGGTAAGTAGCAGTGAGGGGCTAGGAAAGATGAAATGATCAGTAATATTTTCCTACAGAGCAGGAAAGAGGGGGCTATAGTTGGACAAAATCAAGGAGACAAGTTTTCAACTTAAACAGATTTGTCCCTAGTGGGAAATAATCCAATGATATTTGTTGACTTTGTGACAGTAACTTGAAGCATTTCTTTAAATCACCAGGGTAGTAAGAGGTAAATCCATTCGAAAAAATTGATGGGGAATGTGAGAATTTATAAGATTCAAAAGTCTTGTGGCAACATCTGAAATATTTATGAAGTATAACAAGCCATGTTAGGATACCAAATAAGTTTAAAGGTCATTGGGTGACTTGTGATGCTGTAACTAAAACTGGCTGATATTCTAATGATGTTCTGTGACACACAGCCATGGGAAGGATGACATTTGGAGTCACTTGGCACTGGAATCCTGATCACTGGATATGGTGAAAATTGGAGAGCCATGATAATCTTGTTCTTCTATGTGTATGTCAGATGCATGTGAATCTGAGTAGAGCTGGGGGTAATGTGTGGTTGGGGGAGACACTACTCTTGTGGGGGCACATGGACATGAGGAGTGACCATGTGAGGATGCAGTGATGATACAGAGTCTCTGATGGTTCATTTCAGAAGGGAGACATCCAGGTCATACATCCACTCAGTATTTATCCCCTAAAATGTGTGAGTGAGGCTCTTAAATTTGGGGATGATACAGGTAAGTTTATATTCTAGGTCTGTCATTATCTAGCATGAGACTTTGTTAAATACACTTTCTGAACATTATTGACATAACATGTCAAATGGATATCCAATTAATAAATGACAAGGCTATTATAAGGATTAATAAGAAAATAGATACATACCAGTCATAGTTTCTCCACTGATACCACTGGAATTTTTTCCATTTGGAACCTCAGAGTCAAAGGGTTATCATCCAAACCCTGCTCATGATATGTTATTATTATTATTTCTTCCTTCATGCTCTATATTTCATAATTAGCAGAGTTTCATAAAAGACATTGGATATCAAAAATGCATTCATAAACACAAGTTGTGAAATGAGGTAGTAATCCTACTAACAATCTTTTCCATGAGGGAAAATGTATATAAATAAGTTAGTGCATAAAATAAAGAAATTATTTGTTTGATGACACTGTAATAATTGTAATAAATCCAAACACTGACAATGGCCACAGTACTTGTAAACTAAAATAATGTCTGTTTAAATTTGAATCTATCATGGGTTGATGGGCACTTGGGTTGATTCCATGACTTGGCAATTATGAATTGGGCTGCAATAAACATTCTGGCCATAGAATACTATGAAGCCATAAAAAGATGGAGACTTCACATCTTTTATGTTTACCTGGATGGAGTTGGAACACATTCATATTAGTAAAGTATCTTGAGAATGGAAAAAAATGTATCAAATGTACATTGGAATGCTTTCCAATGTATTCAATATTACTATGATGTCAGTATATAATAACCTACACATTCATAGGTATAGGAGGCACGTGTGAGAAATACTTTGGCAATAAGGGATTGGGGAAGGGATTTAACGTCATTGGGTCTCATTAGTGAGATGCACGAGAACACCAAAGAATGTACATCATTACTTAGCAGTCTCCACACCTGTGGTAGGTGGCCACAGGATTACTTATATAAATAACTTTGGCAGAAGTTAGCAAGGGCTCCTCCTTTGATTTCACTTCTTTCTCAGAGGACACCTGATAGGCGCTCCCTTCTAGGACTGCTGCTGAGAGGTTGCTGCTGAGATGCTTACTCCTACTAATATTGACTGTGACTTCTCAGATGCTTTGGCACCTGAGACTTGAACAAGACCTACCATGAGTAAGCTGACGTAGCAGCCTGTGTCCAGATAGTTGAGGGGGTAGGGGTGGAGACCTAGCATCCCGGCTCTGACGAGGCCCTGAGTTGGGGCCAGAGACATAGCATCTTTGTCCAATGGCGAGAAGGATGGGATAGTGGATGTGGACCAAAAAAGGAAATACTCAGTAGTGGCCTTTGGTAGTTGTTATAGTACAGAGTTATAAGATAGGAAGGGAACCTTTAACTACCTTCTCCTATATCTTTGTCAGCAGGAAGTAGTTTTGGAGACTATGCTCTTAATCCCTAACTGACAGTTAAGAATTCTGTTTGAAAGGGAAGGATTGAGACAGAAATAATATTATGCTGGTGTAGAAACAATAGGGGAAGTGAAGTCTTGTAAGAATAATAATTAAGAAGAAAAATAGAAAGCTAAGACTCATGAGTAAAAACCAGGTAGCTAAGACTCGTGAGCAAAAGAAGCCACTAAAGAAAGAGAGCGAGAGTAAGTGAAGCCTTTAGCAATAAAATACTGTAAGTGAAAGAGTGGCATTGAGTGTTGGGAAACTTGGTGTAAATGTTGGAATTTTGAAGAATGAAAGAGAGAATGTAAGAAGTTTGTTAAGAATAACTTTGAGATAAGAAATATGAGATAAGAAAAGAAGTTTAGTATGAGAAGTTTGTGATAAGAAATGTAAGAAGTATGAGGAGTCTGCAGTAAGAAGAAGACATTTGTAAGAATTTTGAAAGTAGCAGACAAGGTGTTGTTGTGCTCAGGGGTTAATGCCCTCACATGGTTATGCATGAGTCTCTGATGGGACGTCAAGGGATAGAGTCCCTATCTGGTTGTGCATGAGTCCCCACTCATTGTAATGCGGGAGAGTCCCCATTCATCATCATTCAAGTATCCAGGGCCACAAGAAAAGTGAGACCTTTGTTCACCCATTAGAATTCTTATAGCAAAACACTCCGCAAGGTAAGTGGGACCTTTGATTGCCAGTTAACACAATTTACAATAGATGAGATGCACAAAGTATAAGAGATTTGACATATAAGAAGTTTGAGATAAGAAGTAAAAAGGGTGTGGTTGTGCACAGGGGGTAAAGTTCCCATTGGTGTGCATGTTGGAAATTCTAAAGAGTGTGGGAGAATGCAGGCTAACGGCAGAAATAGCAAAAGGCGGTGAAAGCAGTAAGATCTTTAGGAAAAAAAAATGGAAATATGAATTGTAATAATTTCAGTTAGAAGAACAGTGGTATGATCCCCTAGTTAATACACAAAAGGGGGGAATATGTAGGAGGCACCTGTGAGAAATATTTTGGCAAGACAGGATTGGGGAAGGGATGCAACATCATTGGCTCTCATTAGTGAGATGCATGAGAGCATGAAAGAATGCACATCATTGGTTAGCCGTCTGGCACCTGTGGCACAGGTGACTACAGGACTACTTCTATAAATAGCTTCGGGAGAAGTTAGCAAGAGCTAACTTCCTTTGGCTCCACTTCTTGCTCAGAGGATGCCTGATCAGTGCTCTCCTACTAAGACTGCTGCTGAGAGATTGCTGCTGAGATGCTCGCTCCTACTAATATTGACTGTGATGTCTAAGGTGCTTTGGCACCTGAGACCTAAACAAGACTTACCCCAAGTAAGCTGGTGCAGCAGCCCGCATCCAGACAGTTGAGTGGGCCGGGCCAGAGACCTAGCATCCCCGCTCCTATGAGGCCCTGGGTTGGGGCGGAGACACATAACTGTAGTCTAGAAAGAAGGAGGGAAAAGGAAAAAGAGGGGAGGGGTGAGGGGAATGGGAGGGGGAAGGGTTTTTGTGGGAATCCAACCTAATGTGCATAATGCAATGATACATTTCTATACTATTAAGAATAGAGTATGAATGTTTTTGCCACAACAAATAAGCAAGGAGACGGTTATGTTAATCAGCTAGATGTAAGC
>NW_003852721.1:277605-280083 GCF_000181295.1 Otolemur garnettii
GTGGTATACATAAAATATTATTCTTAGGCTATCACAACGTTTTTATTAAAATCTTACTACCCAAATCATTAATTTCAGGAATTAAGTAAATTTCTTCTATAAGGTCAAAGGGGCTGGCACTACTTGCAATAAGTACTATCACTATGAAGGGGATAGTTATTTTTATCAGTGATGCTTTTCACATTACCTACCATAGTCTTACACGCAGGTTGTCCCTGACTTGGGATCCTACAACTTCCTATTGTTTGACTCTATCATGATATGAAGCCATTGAAAGTTTGACATAATGATGATGGCCACTTTCATTTTTTTTTTTTTACTTTAAAATGATATGAAACACCCTAATTTCAATGTATTTTGAATTTGGATTCTCGATCTTTCCCAGGCTAGCAATATGTGGTATGTGAGACATACAATGCTTTATTATAGACAGACATATATTAGATGATTTTTTCCAACTGAAGGCAACTTTAAGTGCTCTGAGCATGTTCCAGGTAGGCTAGGCTAAGCGAGGATGGGTTTATTGGGATATAACTCTGCTGAAAGTCAGTGAGCATCTGTACTACAGGTTGAGCATCTTAATATCAGAACCTGAAATCCAAAATGCCCCCAAATCTTAATCACTTTGAGGGTCAAAATGACACCCTAGATGGAAAATTTGACATCTGACTTCATGTGCCGTGTTGCAGTGAAAACATCTTTGTTTCATGCACGAAATTATTTTAGAACATGATATAAAATTATCTTCAGGCTATGTGCATATGGTGTATATATAACAAATACATTTGTGTTTAGACTTGGATTGCCTTCCCAAGATATTTCAATATGCATGTACAAATATTCCACAATCCAAAACATTTCTAGTTCCAAGCATTTTGAGTAAGATACACTCAACCTATTCTGTAACAGAAAGAAAATTCCTTTTCTGTATGACAGGGAATAAGAGTTTTTAACTTACCAAATTTGCACTTTATAGGTCTTTCTCATACTGCTTGAGTTTTTCAGCTTGGTCTTTGACAATAAGTTTTAATTTGGAATTTTCCATTTTGATCCTAAAATATATTTTAAAAAATAATTAATGTCAGATAATATTTTTAAATATCATGTAATTTTTTAACAAACACTTGAAGGTATGATTATGTGAATTCTTAAACATTTGAAAAGTAGGTGATTAAGCAACTATATCATTTTTCTAGCTGTGTCCATGGATGATGTGCAAAATTTAGAAAGAAAGTACAAAAGATATGCATTTCAAAACAGCTTAAAGCTGAAAATTTTCCTGAGATTCACAAAAATATAGTTACTAATATAACTGGCACTATTCTCAAACTATAACACTTATTTGCTTTATAATACTCAAGTCATTTTTTTTTCTTTTTTGCTGCTTGAAAGCATACTTTTTCCATTGGTCTAGCATCTTCTCAGCACGGTGTTCTGCCTCTCTGAGTTGATCCTTTACTTCTTGCAACTAAAACAAAGATTAGAAAAAATGTTTACACTTGGAAATGACCCACATTTCCCTCACTGATAGCTAAAATGAGGATGGATAGCTAAAAAATATAGCATATAGAAAACAAGGTTTTTAGACTAACACACAATTTGCATTAATAATAGTAATGATCTAGTACAAATCTGCTCATCACCTGAGCAGATTTTCATAGCTAAATTTTATTGGAACACTGACACACCCCTTCATTCTGCATATTATTTATAGATACTTCTCTGCCATCACTGCACAGTGGAGCTGTTGCAACAGGAATCTTCTGGATCATAAAACATAAAATAAACTCTTTGGCCCTTCACAGAGACGTTTATCTACTCCCATTATAGGATGAAAACAGAACATTATTCTTACTTTTACAAATTATATTGCATTATTATTAATTTTACAAATTATGTTGTATTAGATAAATACAATTAAATACTCAATAAATACATAATTCTTAATTGTACAAATTATATTGTGTTAGATAAATACTCAAATTTATAAAATTGGTAAAATGGGGAAAGATGCTTATTATGGTAAGCATTTATATTTTGTGTTCTAAGACCACAACATCAACATCATTTTTTTATTTTAATTTATTTATTTTAATTTATTTTATTTTATAAGCATTTAATTTATTTATTTTAATTTATTTTATTTTATAAGCATTTATATTTTGTGTTCTAAGACCACAACATCAATTTTTTTATTTTACTTTATTTTATTTTATTTTATTCACATGTAATTTTATTGTCACAAGGCAACTTAAATAATTTCAGCATCAAACACTGACCATCGTCTTTCCTTTTCAGGGAAAGGAAAAGGACTTCTAAAAATAAATGGAAAGAAAAGTACAACAGAGAATGTCAACCCCAAAGCTAGGTCCTGTGGTTCTGCTGATTCTTCTATCAATTTGCAAGGCTTAAGTTGTCACTAGGAGAGAATTTATTTTAAATGTGTCACTTTAAACTGTGAGGATGACTCTTAAACAT